>NC_091492.1:25594357-25768357 GCF_947461875.1 Haliaeetus albicilla | reverse complement strand
TTCCCTGCACCGCTTTTAAGTGTGACTTAACTCTAAGTGTCACTGTTAACAGTCTTACAGATTGTGAAGTGGAGCTTTGGTATCAGGTTTCCATCCCCATCACTGGCAGACAAAGCAGTTCATAAAACCTGCAGAAATCTGTCATGGTTTAACACCAGCTAGCAGCTAAGCACCATGCAGCCGCTCACTCACTCCCCCCCCAGTAGGATGGGGGAGAATATCAGGAAAAGAAGTAAAACTCGTAGGTTGAGATAAGAACGGTTTAATAGAACAGAAAAGAAGAAACTAATAATGGTAACACTAATAAAATGACAGCAGTAATAATAAAAGTATTGGAGTATACAAATGATGCACAGTGCAATTGCTCACCACCCGCTGATTGACTCCCAGTTAATCCCTGAGTGGCGATTCCACACACCCCCACCCCCTACTCAGTTTATATACTAGATGTGACGTCACATGGTATGGAATACCCCGTTGGCCAGTTTGGGTCAGCTGCCCTGTCTGTGTCCCATCCCAACTTCTTGTGCCCCTCCAGCCTTTTCACTGGCTGGGCATGAGAAGCTGAGAAATCCTTGACTTTAGACTAAACATTACTTAGCAACAACTGAAAACATCAGTGTTATCAACATTCTTCTCATACTGAACTCAAAACATAGGACTGCACCAGGTACTGGGAAGACAATCAACTCTATCCCAGCTGCAACCAGGACAAAATCCTACTCCTACCTTTCATGGGGCTTTCCCCTTGTTTCCTTGGCTACTGTTCTTTTATGGTAAGAAGAGTATTTAGAGCTAAGAAAAAAACCCCACATTTTCTTCATCATTTAATTGAGCTCTTCTGCCAAGGAGAGTAGAGTATGTGAACTCATCTGAGCAAAATGCTCAATTCAACCTTTACATCCAATCATAGCATCTATGAACAATGGCTCAGGAAACCACCCCTTCAAAGGAAAATGTACAAAACAGGTCAGTGAGAACCAGGAATCAATTTCAAATCCCTTGAAATATTTCCTGCTCAGAAAGGAACCTCCTGCTCCTCACTGGAAAATTTTCATTTTCTCAATATAAGGTATTTGCATTTTTTAATTTAATTGTAGAATTAAACTGAAAGCAAATCTGTGCATGGAACATGTTTCAACATAATGGTATGAATACAGAAAACTATTTTCAAGCCATTTTTAGATCACTTTGCACTGATAGAAAACTTCTGTGGCGTATCCATTGAATAAAGTTCTGCAAAAAGAAAAAAAAAAAAAGAAACACTTAAGAACTGCAGGAAGGACTGAAACAAAGTTCATTTTTTGTCATGAAACTTGGACTGCTAAGGGTCTCCAGGCACATCTTCCCTGCACAGGAGTGAATATTGCTCCAAGAGGAGGCTAAAGGACAAATGAAAACCAGAGAGGCTCTTGTGCAACACCAGGGGGTTTAATGTGAAAGAGAAGTATAGCAGCCAAATACAGAAAATCAAGGCAATACAAGGGGAAATGCGTGATGCAGGTATCACGCTCTGGTACCAGTGCCCTGCTCAGGACCCAGGGGACAGCTGAGGTGATGGGGGGATGCAGGGGATACTGAGGCTCAGCCATGCAGCTGGGGCACACTATGGCAGAGCATAGTGGGCTGCTGGGCACACACAGCCTCCTCCTGGCTCCATGCCAGGGCAGCTGGTGCATGCTGATGGTCCCCATGGCTCTTGCTCCACATCCTCATGCCATGGTCCTTGCTTCAGGGCTGTTGCTGGTTCTGGGTGCCATCCTGGGGGCTTTAGAAAGCCCCACAGCTCCTGCAGCGGGACCTGCCCCACCTCTGGGCACCAGGGAGGTAATATCCCATGCCAGAGGAGGAGAAGCCAGAGCTGTAGGACCTCCCAAAATTGCCAAAGCCACTGGACCCATGTTGACCCCCACAGCCCAGGGAGCTCCCATAGCCCATATCATCTCCATAACCTTGGAAACAGCCATACCCAAGTGAGCGCCCGTAGCCTCCATAGCCTCTCAAGCCAAAGGGGCTCCCATAGCCCTGGGAGCCCCCATAGCCAGAGGAACCCCCCCAAGCCCAGGGAGCTCCCATAACCCCCGTAGCTCCCCAAGCCCAAGGAGCCCCCATAGCCCCAGGAGCTTTGGGAACTAAAGGAACTCCCCGACCAGGCTGGGCCTGATGATCCCACAATGCTCTCCTGAGGAAAAGAGCTGAGTATGGGGCCCGGGACTGTCACCATAGGGAAGATCACTACTCTGGAGTCAGGGCATTGCTGCACACATGGCTCATTGTAGCTCTTGGCAATTGGCTGAGGACAGGTCACCCCACAGGGTCTGCAGAACTCACTGTAGCAAGACATCCTTAGGGTAGGGAGGCTCTACAGAGAGATCTGGACAGGCTGGATCGATGGGCTGAGGCCAATCGTATGAAGTTCAAGAAGGCCGAGTGCCGAGTCCTGCATTTCGGTCATGGCAACCCCATGCAGCGCTACAGGCTTGGGGAAGAGTGGCTGGAAAGCTGCCCAGCAGAGAAAGACCTGGGGGTGCTGGTTGATAGCCGGCTGAATATGAGCCAGCAGTGTGCCCAGGTGGCCAAGAAGGCCAATCGCATCCTAGCCTGTATCAGAAATAGTGTGGCCAGCAGGAGCAAGGAGGTGATTGTTCCCCAGTACTTGGCACTGGTGAGGCCGCACCTTGAGTACTGTGTTCATTTTTGGGCCCCTCACTACAGGAAAGACATTGAGTTGCTGAAGCGTGTTCAGCGAAGGGCAACCAAGTTGGTGAGGGGTCTGGAGCACAAGTCTTATGAGGAGCAGCTGAGGGAACTGGGGTTGTTTAGTCTAGAAAAGCGGAGGCTGAGGGGAGACCTTATCGCTCTCTACAACTACCCGAAAGGGGGTTGTAGTGAGGTGGGTGTTGGTCTCTTCTGTCAGGTGGCTGGAGATAGGACAAGAGGAAATGGCCTCAAGTTGAGGCAAAGGAGATTTAGGTTAGATATTAGGAAAAATTTTTTTACTGAGAGGGTTGTCAAACATTGGAATGGGCTGCCCAGGGAAGTGGTTGAGTCACCATCCCTGGAGATATTAAAAAAGCGAGTGGACAGGGCACTTCAGGACCTGGTTTAGTGGGCATGGTTAATGGTTGGACTCGATGATCTTGAAGGTCTTTTCCAACCTAAATGATTCTATGATTCGATGATTGTGATGGCTGTGAGTCTGCAATGCACAGCAGTAAGGAGTTTTAAGATAAATAAACAAATAATAGAACTGGGCTGGGACGTGATGAACCAAGATTATTAAGCAATGACTCAGTGTCTGAAATATCAGAAGTTAACAGGGAAACAGATAAATTTATACACAATAACAAATAAAAATCATTCTTCTATCAACTCAACCTTTATCCTTGTTGTGGTTTAACCCCAGCCAGCAGCTAAACACCACGCAGCTGCTCACTCACTCCCCCCCACCCAGTGGGATGGGGAGAAAATTGGGAAAAGAAGTAAAACCCGTGGGTTGAGATAAGAATGGTTTAATAGAACAGAAAAGAAGAAACTAATAATGATAATGATAACACTAATAAAATGACAACAGCAATTATGAAAGTAATGGAATGCACAAATGATGCGCAGTACAATTGCTCACCACCAGCTGATCAACATCCAGCTAGTCCCTGAGTGGCGATTCCCCGCCCCCACTTCCCAGTTCCTATACTGGATGGGACATCACATGGTATGGAATAACCTGTTGGCCAGTTTGGGTCAGGTGCCCTGGCTGTGTCCTGTGCCAACTTCTTGTGCCCCTCCAGCTTTCTTGCTGGCTGGGCATGAGAAGCTGAAAAATCCTTGACTTTAGTCTAAACACTACTTAGCAACAACTGAAAACATCAGTGTTATCAACATTCTTCACATACTGAACTCAAAACATAGCACTGTACCAGCTACTAGGAAGACAGTTAACTCTATCCCAGCTGAAACCAGGAAAATCCTTTCTTTCATCTCATCATGATCACCTTTGTAATTAATTTGATGTGAAAGAGAAATTCAGTACTGGATAAGTTAGACAGGCAGATCTGCCTGTATCAACTTGGACTGTCAAGGACACACTCACAAATTGTGAGATCGAGTGAAAAAGAAGCCAACGGGAACTGGAGAAAAGGCTTATTGGCTATATGTATTAATTCAGACTTTATGAGGTATAAGTCACCCCAAGTATTTCTACACCTTGGACATCTACTTCCTGTCCTAATGCAGTGATTCTTGATGCTGCATCTGTTATTGATTTGTTATTAGCTAGAATTAATCATATTTAATTTTAATAGGAATATGGAACAATAAGAAATATTTTAGCAAAATTATATATTGCATTCTATATATTTAACCAACAACTAACAGCTGCTGTGAAATCCCCTGTATAGCCCTGTACCAAGGCCGGAGGAATTGGTTAAAATCATCTAGTAGGAACATTTAGAACTCAGATAACAGATGTCAGAATTTCAAATTAATAGGAACTTAGGAACTTAAGAAAATGTATTATGTGTAACTATAAGAATTCGAGTATTGTCTAAAATCAGTTAACCACGGAAGCTTTGGTAAAGATTTACTTCGATCTAATTAACGAGAATTCCAATCAGTAGAGTTAAGTGAGATTAACCAATGATTGTTTTAGTATAAGAATATTGATAAGGTGGTGAGACTGAGGGCCAATCACTAGAAATATTAAATTCAAGAATTAACATTGAATGTATTTTATGTAAATCTAATACATGATGGCAAAAATCGTACTGCGCAGAATCACATGAAAGGTCAACTATAAGACAAAGTGAGGAAGACTATGGAAGACCACCAGAGGGCTTCTGAAGACCACCAGAGACCTTCACTGCGCCTGCGTAAAGGACACTTACATATGCTAATAACTTCCCAGAAATCTAATGAATATGCATAACATTTTTCGGAAATCTAATGAATATGTATGAATAAGTTTAATATAAGGTGTATGATTTTGGTGTTCAGGGGTGCGTGGTTCGTGAGAGGACTCGCCCGCACACCCGGCCGTTAATAAAGAAGTGTCTGCTTATCTACACTAAATTGGTGTTGATAAGTTCTTTATTCCGAGTTTTTCGGTAACACATCTGGACCAAGACACATTTTCAGAAGGAAACAAAGGATATAAGTCTGTAAAAACACATGCAGGAATCATCTCTGTGACAAAAACATTGTTAAAGTAAATGCTAATAGTAGTAGAAAGAATGAGCGAAATCACACTTACGTTGTTCACTACTGAGACAAGAGACGTGGATAGAAGGGCTGCAGGTGATATGAGCTTTTATATGCTTCTTTAAGCCACCCTTTGTGACTCTGGTCCTAATTTGTTACAAAACAAATATGATGGTGGGAGCTTTAATTTTGCCACCTCAGCACTCTCCCTCCCAAATGTTAGTGTGGGTGGGATACAACTGCTGATGACAATCAGTCATCTCTGATTGTCATCTTAGGGGATTTGGGGAACTTGCAGCTGAAGGGTTGCCATACAGTCATTGACTGAAAGCCAGAACAAGAGTCGTACGTCATGTTAGTCCCATTTTAATGTTCAAGGTAGTACTTACATGGTGTGGAACCCTTTTTGGTGCCACATGCACAAACCAGGTCAAGGTCATCCAACATGACGTAGAAGTTTGGCTCTGAGAGGACACAAGTTGTCCTTGCAGTTGGCTTAGGGTCTACAAACGTTGTTATACAGCAGAGCAAAGAGCTGACACAATGCAGGCTCACTCCTGATGGGATATCACTATTGCTAATAACAGCATGAAAGGAGTAAGCCCTAGCAAAGTTTTTAGCTTGTGCTCTAAGCTTTTCATTTTACCTATAATCCAGGCAGGGAGATCTGTGTCTGATTTACTGCACCTGTCAAATAATACAGGGGAATGACATAGTCCCATCATCACTAGAAATATTAACTACAACCCAAGTGGACCTAGCATTGGTCCATTGAAACCTCTCCCAACATCCTTCTCTCAAGTCTTCTGAGACAATTCAGATGACACTAGGTTAACAGAGGAATGGTTGGGCTAAGTGACACCTCCAAAGAGGCAGAAAAGGCTTTATTGATATAGCCAGAACTGTTGACAAGGTCTCTGTCTAAAGCTAATACCAAACGATCCAAATTAAACTTTCATTCCACATTTTAAAGAGAGATTGAGGAGGGCAGATTGTTTGATAAATTAACTCAGCACACCAGGGTGGCGCCAGCGCTGTAGAGGCCTCCCAGCCCCAGGTTGCCCCCAAAGGGTTAAGGCATCAACAGTATTGTGTTAATGAATGTTTGTTTAGCATTTTAGCAGTCATCATCCTCCCTAGGGTTCAGAACAGGCAGGGTAATTGTTATTGCTCTGAGGATTTCTGGTGACACCCCAAAAGCCCCCCAATCACCACATAATTTAGCAACCAATTACCACGTAATTGCAGCATTCCTAAACTAGCAAGACAACAAAGGAAGAATCATAGATTTCTTTTTTATTTTGTTGGGTTTTAAATGTTCTTCCTCATATTTACTGCAATTACTTGTTAATGGCAAAATCCTCTTCATAATATAAAAAGTTAGTATGAAAATAATACCAGAGATTGTAGGGTTCAGCGTCCAGAAGATCTTGCAATGTTACGGAAAGACGGAGGGTTAGTCGCAGCCCTATGACGTATCTGTAACCCCGCCTACCTTTGTTAATATAAAAGGAATCAACTGCGCAATAAAAGGCGGAAGCGCTCACACTGTGTGTGTTATCTGCCTCTTTCCCTGGTCCGGGCCGATCAGTGATCTAATCGTGGTACCTTGATATGCAGCGAACGCTACATAACGGTGACCCCAACGTGATCGGTCACACTAGGCGACGATGAAGCTTGCGCAAGTGATTGAGGTATTGAAGGTGTTGGTTGATGAGGTGGGTGCCCATGGAACGATAGGGAGGGGCCCCACGGGCGGGCGAATGCATCCTATGGATGTGGCACTGGGGAGGCGTTTGGTTCTCCTAGAAAGTTTTAAGCCCCCCAAATTGGGGAGAGATTCGGGAGCTGGTGCTCCAATCTGCGCTCGCGGGCGACCGCGGAGCTGCTGAACGATTACAAACTTGGGGGAAAGTGGAGAAGGTGGTTACGGAAGGACGGAAGGCTGGGGCGTGCTGGTCGGCAGCGTGAGCTGCTTTGTTTGCGGATGAGGCGCCGCCTTAGGAACAACGGGAGACAGTGCCCCCAGGGACAGTAAGTCAGACTCAGATGGAGTGGGCAGCTGTGGAGCGGGGCTCACAGAGCGGTCCATCTCTGATTGAGGGCATGGACACGGAGGGTGCGGCAGAGACGAGGTTTTTCCTGTAGGGATGGCACCAGCGGGGACAGATGTGCCCCCTCCGCAGTGTCCATGGTGGGGGTTGCGGCGGGTGGTTCGGGGGGAACTTGGGGGAGTGCCTCTTGGACTGGGTTCCAGGCGGGGATGTCGGGGAAGATTTATACTGTCAGTTGAGATAGTAGGAGGAACAGCCACCCGCGGAGGTGATAACTGGGAGGCAGCGGGGGTTGGAGACTGTGGCAGAGGAGGAAACACCCCGCCGCGGGGGGAAATCAGGCGCCCTTGCCGGGAGAGCAGACTGAGCCTTCTGAGCCTTTGCCTGAGCTTATGCCCACTGAGCCGTCATCTGCAGCCCCTCCAGCACTTCCTCCGGCCCCTCCCTTGGCTCCTCCTTTTCCACCCCCCCCGCCCACTTGCAGCGGCACATGTCAGCCGGCCATGGAATGGCCGCCGCCAGGCACGGCCGCGGCCGGCCCCTGGGCAGAACCATCCGTGCCCCCACCACTGTCCTTTCATCCATCCCGCCTCTTGGAACTAGAGACAGTGAAACCAACTGTGCCCGCGATAGACGTGGAGCCGCCTGCAGTAGCTGCTGTGGACAAGAGGGAGAGGCATTGGAGGGGAGCAAAAAAAAAAAAAAAAAAAAGGAGGCATTTGACTGGAAGGTCATTGAGAAATTAAAGAATGCTGTGAGTCAATATGGAATCGTGGTAGTCCTAGGGCTTATTGATGCAGATTATTGTGGGACTGTGAAAATTATGATTCATGTTTTAATCCCTCCTGTTTCTATTCCTAAAGGTACCAGAATAGCACAATTAGTTCCATTCAGGTCATGTGTTCCGAACCCAGGTGAAGTACAACGTGGAGATGATGGATTCGGCTCCACAGGGAAACCGCAGGTCTCAGAGCTGTGAATGCAGTGATGGACAGTATGGGAGCCCTGCAGCTGGGTTTGCCGTCTCCAGTTATGCTTCCAGAAGAATGGGATTTGTTAATTATCGATCTAAAGGATTGGTTTTTTTCACCATTCCCTTGCACCCAGATGACGCTGAACAGTTTGCCTTTTCGGTACCATCGATTAATAAGGCAGAGCCCTATAAGAGATACCATTGGGTCCTGTTACCGCAATGAATGCGCAATTCCCCCACGATGTGTCAGGTATATGTGGCCTGGGCATTAGAGCCTGTAAGAAAGCAGTTTCCTCAGTTAATTATTTATCATTATATGGATGACATTTTGATAGGGGGAAGGAACTTGCCACAGGATGAAATTTTAACTCAATTGCAGGACATCTTAAGCCATCGCGGAGTAATAATTGCTCCTGAAAAGGTGCAAAAGGCAGCACCTTGGAAGTATTTGAGGTGGCACATAGATGCTAGCAATGTTAGAAATTTCAACGGTACATGATGTCCGGAAGCTTGTGGGAGATATCCAGTGGGTGCGGAATCTTTGCGGTATCACTAATAACGATATGGCCCCTCTGGTAGAACTCTTGGGTACGAGCGCACGTGCAGATTGATACCTATCCTGCTGCCATGTGGGCCACAGTACAAACTGGAGAAAAGGCCTTACATATTGAATGACATCTTCACGCTTCTTTTGCAGTGCTGGGTGTGCCTAAAGAGATTAAGACGGACAATGGTGCAGCTTATACCGGGGAAAAGGTGAAACGGTTTTGTACGATCTGGGGTATTGACCTTATACATAACATCCCTCATAATAGCACCAGCCAGGCCATTGTAGAACGAGCACATCGAACCTTAAAGACCTTACTCGATCGGCTTAGGGAGGGGGAGCAGGAGGAGCCCTCCTGGTTACAGGAGAACACACCTGATCTCTGTACACAGCGTCTTCTGTTAACTGCGTTAACTTCATTAAATCAGACAGTTTGCGGGGACCTGGAACAGATGGCGGTGCAATGACATTTTACGAACATGGAAGAGAAAGGCCCCTACCCGTTGGTCCACGTGCGTGACCTTCAGACACGCCAATAGGATGGGCCGTTTGAGCTGCGTTGTCTCGGGCGAGGGTATGCCTGCCTACAGACTCCTGAAGGGCTACTGAAATGGGTCCCTAGTCATATGGTTTGTCCCGCCCTAACCTCGTAGTGTTTGAGTGTTTTTTCTTACAGATCACTGTCATCCTTTCCTGGCTTGTGACACCTTGGGTATCCGCTACAAATTTCTGACAGGGGCAAGCAAAACCAACTGAGGGGCCCTGATGTGTATCTGGATGACATCCCTCTCAGAGTCCATCAGTACATGCCTGTATGGGATCTGGCTGTCAGAGCTCACAGCCGGGAATCTGAGTGCCTTAGACAGTAAGCCTTAACATCAGTGCACCAACGATAAACTTTATAAAGTAATAGAAGTAATTCTTTCCTAGCCTTAACTTTCCATTTATCACTTGTGTGAATTTCTATAAAGGAGCTTCTTGCTCTGCAGGGTAAATGGGACATTTACAGGTGTTTAAGATACAGTGTTTAAACTTAGTTGTAGAAATATGCTTATGTTTATAGTACTTTACACAGTTAGTTCTTTGTGTGAAGCTGTTCATAACAATAGAAACTAGTTAGTCATAGGGAGGGGGAGATGTAGGGTTCGGCGTCCGGAAGATCTCGCGATGTTACAGAAAGACGGAGGGTTAGTCGCAGCCCTATGACGTATCTGCAACCCCGCCTACCCTTGTTAATATAAAAGGAATCAACTGTGCAATAAAAGGCAGAAGTTGGCGCTCACACTGTGTGTGTTATCTGTCTCTTTCCCTGGTCCGGGCCGACCAGTGATCTAATCGTGGCACCCTGATATGCAGCGAACGCTACAAGAGATTGCTGAGATTTTATGAGCTCCAATGAATTGGAATACCAAGTGATGAAATGATATATTGCCTGTAAGACAGTGTTACCTTTCCCACCTATTTCTCCCCATTTATTGTTTGTTAGCCAGGAATGATTGTTTCATATTGTACTTAAAGAAGTGTGACTGAGGGAAAATATATCTATGAAAAAAGGGGTATTACCCATTGCTACATCTATCTATGATTACCTCCTTACTAATTGGTATGGTATGATTTAAATGAAGATCTGCCTGGTACTGAGAATTTATACACAGGCAAATTTCTCCCACAAAAGGCTCCAAAGAGGAAGAGAGAGGAAGAACATTGCAAGACGCATATTACGATGCACCATAAATTTAATGAGTGAGAACTAGAAATTAAAAAAAATGTACAGCATAAGAAAGCAGTAGGGTTGAATATGGATCAAACTAATCATCCATTTCAAGGTAATGCTTTACAGCTGGACACCCGACTCCTACATGCAACAATAAAAGTTACATTTTTCACCTCATTGATAACAGAGAAAGGCATTAAATCAGAAATGCCAAGCTCCTGCAGTCCCATTAGCTTAGGGAAAAGCTGAGGGTGGTCAGCAAGCATATGGCCATGGTCATGAACTCAGTCCTGCATCCGGATCACACTTTTAAGCTTCTCGTTGTTCCTTTGTGGTTTTTCCCCAAGACTTCATCATGGCCCACACCGGTTGTAACGACGGTAGGACCTCCCATAAAGGCCACCTAGACCTGAATATCCAAGGCTCCCGAGCCCCAAGGAGCTGCCAGAGGAGATAGGGACCCCGCCAGCATTGAGAGCATCTCCTACAGCTGCAGATGCTGAGGATCCCACTGTGGTATTTTGTGGGAAGGAGCTGAGGATCGGGCCGGGCAGGGTCACCACCACAGGAGAGGGCTGGATCACGTATGTTGAATCCTGGCACTGCCTGACACAGGGCTCATTGCAGCTATTCGCCAGTGGGGTTGGGCCACAGGGAGTGGGAGAACACAGGTCATAGCAGGACATGTCTGCGGGATGGAGCTAAGTCTGAAACACAGGGAAGGAAGAAAAAACAAGAAAGAAGTCATAATTATAGTAATGGAATTAAGCTGCTAAGATAATGGAGAGTACAAGAAACTAGCTAGAAACTATGTGAAGAATGGAATAATGAGTTGTCTTGGGTTGAAAGGAGACTTCAATGAAACCCAAACTCGTCTTACACTACAGAGAGTAGCTCTACGTGCTCCTGAGCAATCTTTGATAGCTCATTTCCCACAACACTCCTCCAGGATGTGTGCAGCCCTGCAATAAGGGGGAAGTGAGGGACAAGACTTAAGATCTCCTGTATGATACGGCTAGGAGAAACTTTACCCCACAACAGAGGGAAGAAGAAAAAATTCCTCAGCAGGTAGAATTGAGGAGTATAACCTAATAATGTGACACTCACCTGTGAAAGGGAACTGTTATCCTCCCCACAGATGAGCTTGTCTCTTAAACAGCAAAAGAACAAATATTCTGCCTAATTCTTATTTAATCTTCCCCTTTTCTTTGTGCTTTTTTCTTCTTACATCAGTCTTACAGAGAAAGCAACTTTCTGCCTGTTTCTAAAGGGGGGGAAATAGAAGTGGACAGTGTCCAAAATCATTTGATAAGCAAATAGAACAGGTGGAAGCTTTACTGTGGATATTTCAGGCATAGGTTACTGAGTTGCTGCAATGGAAATCTAGTGCCAAAGTATTTAGAGCATTTTAGAAAGAGATTATTAAAATAATTCTGGTGCAAAGCACATAGCAACAGAGAAGGATTATTTTCATGGTATCCTGGTGGAAGAGGGGATATACTTTCAATAATGTTCAGCACACTTTTGAAAATTTGAGCCCACTTACTTCTCTATGTACAGAAAAAGCTCCAAGAAAGCCAAAATCTCTGTACAATTCACCACATCCACTTCTAGTTGCTGAGCAATTCACATGTAGAGATTTGAACATCTTGGAACTGAATGATCCAGTGACACAAATGAAAAATGAGTCTGAAGTCCTGCATCCAGCAACTGCCACCCTTCAAAGAACAGCTACCTTCTTTTAGAGAAAGAGTTACTTTCAGGTCTCACACACACTGATAAAGAGCATAAACCTTAGACTGCTATAGACAAGACAGTGTAAAAATAAAATACAATGAAGGCAACAATTCAGGACATTGAAAGATAGTAAGCAGATTCAGACTTACCCTTTTCACCAAGGAGAATAAAACAGAAGAAATGGATGGCAGCAACTCTTACTGTGCTGGCTTTTATACTGTGTCCTAGAGTGCCTGAGGACCTGAGACATACTTTGTGCATGCAGCTATTTACCAGCCAATTGCTAAAGACTTCTTGTATGCAAAATATTGCCAGCAGATGATTTACTTTTTCCTCACTGTTTGTATTTATTGCCTTGATTTCATTTCCTCACCATAATATATGCATTCCACTATAGACGTTTCTTTTATCTTAAAATCTTATGAGCCCAGTTAATTCCTGGCCAGATCAACTGATTCATCTGAGTTACTAAAGAAATTATTTTGCATCCTAAGCACAATATATGCAATATACATCATTTGACACAGATGAATACATACATTAGGAAAGACGCATGTGAAGTATCCTGTGAAAACCCCCTTCCTTCTTCATGGAGAGCATGAGTTTTTGACACATCTCACTGTGAAAAGGCCAGAAGTTACTATTTCTGACTCTGAATTGGACTGTAGGTTTGCCAAATTCCTCTCAAACAGCCAGACAGCTGCACAAGTTCAGAAAATAAACTGTTACAGAAAGCACTTAGCAGAGCTGATTACACTTTACCAGTCTCAAAGGTACTTTCTGGGAAACAGATTATTTGAGGGAACATATTGTTTTACTTTCTTGATATTGGAGACAGGATGAAAGGGTATCAGCAGTCTGATCTGTTCATTTAATATTAAACTACTACAATTCCATGAAGGAATTTGAGACACAGCTCTTCAATTTGGGAACTGAGTGTCAAAGTCCTTAATCTAAGGAGTCTGCAGTTTTAGCTTTCTTCTTACATCAAACTCCAGGAAAACAATTCAGGTCAGGTTGAGGATGCATGTGAATTTTAGGCTAGTCGAGACACTTGCACTCAAAGTCTCGCACAAGCTTACCTATAGGGTCATTAAAGACGCCAAACAGTTTTACATTTGCCATTAAATTATTATTTTACCCTACTGTGTCTTGCACTATTATACAAAATTATACTCCAAATTAAAGGTAGCTACTTACAGAAGTTTATAATATTCTTGTTCTTTTTTCCTATTTTGAAAGCAAATAATGTTGTCTTCATTTTACATGGTCTTAAAGAACATTGTTATGGGCACCAATTCAATTTCTTTTTCAAAGACAATTTCTAGATTAAAAAGTAATTGCATATAATGCATAAGCAGACTTTAGGGCAGGGATCAGTATTCCGATCTCTCCTCTCCTCCCCTAATGTTTAAATCACTTAGCTAGAGACATGCAAATTATCTCTGAACTGTGAGTATCTTCATGAAGATCTCCTGGGAAATAAATGCTGATTGTACACTTTTGAAGAACAAAAGTCTTCAAAGTTCACAACACATTTTCATCAATGGCTCAGACATGCAAATAATACACTATCAGAAAATGTGAAGGTATGTGACACTATTTGAACATGATCAGCATTTCAGGTTTGCGACCAGGATTACTAATGAATTTCACAAACTTCCTCACATTATATGGTGTCACAAACTGGAGTCCTTCCATTTTTTACTTAAAATACAAATAAGTATTTGCACAAAATTACATGTTTAAAACCCCATTCTAATCATCAGTCACTGGATGTTCTTAGGTGTGTGATGACCCCCATCAGTGACACTACTGGCTGAAGGTCTCCTATCCCTTGAGACTTACCAGTCTTTCCCCAATATTCTTACTGAGGCACACACGCAGACACACTACTGCTGTATCAAAATGTTAAAAAACACATTCCTTTATAGCAATAACTATCTATTGACCATAAGAGAAGCATGTGGTTATGAAAACAAACTCATTAAAAGGTATAGTGATGATAAAAAAAATCACAAGTCCTCTCCTGAAGGTGTTCATATGTCAAGTTAACCTCCCTGGCTCAGTCTCCTCATCCCAGGAGTTGAATGCTTTGGGATACTGCTCGTTGGAATATTACAAAGAGTAGCAATCCCATCACAGTCACTTATCAGGGATGAAATTGCACACTCAGGACTTAAATTAAAAGCTCTTGCTGTGACAGTAGATGGTAGTCCCATGGACCAGTGTGACCAAAATGCTAAAGAGCAGACAAATTTCCTAACCAAATTGAATTTAGAGTCATCCATGTTTTGGGAAGGTGTAGTCAGTATAATGGAGCCAGGCATATTTAAAGGATGCAAATCAAAAACATGAAAGAGACACCATGGATCGTGGTTTTCATCCAATGCCAAGATAAGTCCAGGCAATAAACATAAACAGTAAACAAAACAAATTCACTAGTGGGAACGCAGCCATATGCAAAGAAAAAAAAAAAAAAAAAGCAGGAACTAGTTTGTAAATGTGCAAGAATGTCTCAGATCCTCCAGGCAGCCTGAGAAAGCTATAAAAAGCTCTTGCTCTTCAGAGCCTTCCTGCCTCTTCCTTTATCCCTGTATGCACAGCAGATGTTACGATTCTGGTTTCAGCTTTAAAAAATTTGGTATTGAAATATATTTTCACTGACAGCAGTAGCAAATACTTAGTGTCCTGCAAAAGCAGCCCATGTTATTCTTTCTTCTATGGGACCAACTTGTTCCAGCTATTCAGTGATAGACTTTAACAGAAGCAAGTTTATAAATTGAGAAAGAGAAGATACAGACAGTTCTTTTGTTCAGAGCATGTGTACTCTACTATGCACTGGTTTTTACATTGCTGTTTTATTGTCTAATACTATGTGCTATTGCACACATGCTGCCTGATTATGAAGACCCCAGTCTAACACTGTATAACAATTCCAAATGTCATGATTTAACCCCAAGCAGCAAGCAAGCATCATGCAGATGCTCACTCAGTTCCCCCCCACCCAGTGGGATGGGGGAGAGAATCAGGGAAAAAAAAAGGTAAAACTCATGGGTTGAGATAAGAACAGTTTATTAGAACACAAAGGAAGAAACTAATGATGATAATGATAACAATAATAAAATGACAAGAATAATAAAACAATTGGAACTTACAAAGCACATGATGCACAATGCAATTGCTCACCATCCACTGACCAATGCGCAGTTAGTTCCCGAGCAGTGATCCCCCCCCCCAGGCCAACTCCCCTAGTTTATATACTAGGCATGATGTCATGTGGTATGGAATATCCCTTTGGCCAGTTTGGGTCAGCTGTCCTGGCCGTGTCCCCTTCCAATTTCTTGTGCCCCTCCAGCCTTATTGCTGGCTGGGCCTGAGAAGCTGAGAAATTCTTGACTTAATGTAAAAATTACTTAGCAACAACTGAAAACATGAGCGTGTTATTCTTCTCATACTGAACCCAAAACACAGCACTATAACAGCTACTAGAAAGAAAATTAACTCTATCCCAGCCAAAACCAGGACACCAAAGCAAACACAGTAACCACTTGAGAGGCAGTGCCTGAGCTTGTCTTGCCTAGAAAATTTTCTCTGTAACATGGTAATCTAGCTCATGTTCTCCAGCAGTGAATGAAACACTTTCTGATTAACTACAAAACCAAACAGAGAAACCTTTTACTTTGGGACTGTGCTATACTTGTTGCTATAATAAATTTTAACCCAAAGAAGGCAGTCTGGGACAGGAATGAAGGGGGGAGATGATGCTTGAGGATTGTTTTTGCTTTTTGTTTTGAAAAAGTGAGCTCCATACCAGACTTTTCTGCTACAATTTGTGAATGCTTGAAGGAAAGATCCCATCTTTGGAAAGAGTGTACATGCACACACAGGGGGGGAATGAGAGAGAGAGAAAAGGGGTTTGGATCGCTTAAAGAATCACCTCCACAACAGGGGTTACCTCTGTGGAGAGGTTTGGTGCAGTTGATTAGGAGAAAGCTTAACAGAGAATTGCAGAAGGGGATTGCAAGAGTAGGAAAATGTACTTTGTCATGAGAAATGTCATTATCCATCCACCTGAATATGTTAAAGAAACCTTCACTGTAGTGCCTCAGCCGTAACTCTTTCCAGCCATATTGATACTGTGGAATTGTAACTTCTCTGCTGTGTTAGATATGCAGGTTGATGTCCATAAGAGAAAGCTATTTTGCAACAATGGCAAATGAATGATGACTCCTTTGGAATGCATCCTCTTTGATCTGTGGCGGGTTGACCCTGGCTGGATGCCAGGTGCCCACCAAAGCTGTTCTATCACTCCCCCCTCCTCAGCTGGACAGGGAAGAGAAAATATAACAAAGAGCTTGCAGGTTGAGATAAGGACAGGAGAGATCATTCACCAGTTACCGTCAGGGGCAAAACAGACTCAGCTTGGGGAAAATTAACTCAATTTATTACAAATCAACCAAAGTAGGCTAATGAGAAATAAAACCAAATGTCAGAACACCTTCCCTCCACCCCTCCCTTCTTCCCGGGCACAACTTCACTCCTGGATTCTCTACCACCACCCCCCCCAGCAGCACAGGGGGATGGGGAATGGGGTTTACAGTCAGTTCATCACATGTTATTTCTGCTGCTTCATTCTCCTCAGGGGCAGGACTCATCACACTCTTCCCCTGCTCCAGCATGGGGTCCCTCCCACGGGACACAGTCCTCCATGAACTTCTCCAACGTGGGTCCTTCCCATAGGCTGCAGTTCTTCACAGACTGCTCCAGCATGGGTCCTTTCCACGGCGTGCAGTCCTTCAGGAGCACACTGCTCCAGCGTGGGTCCCCCAGGGAGTCACAAGTCCTGCCAGAAAACCTGCTCCGTGGGTTCCTCTCTCCACAGATCCACAGGTCCTGCCAGGAGCCTGCTCCAGTGCGAGCTTCCCATGGTGTCACAGCCTCCTTTGGGCACCCACCTGCTCTGGCGTGGGGTCCTCCACAGGCTGCAGGTGGATATCTGCTCCACTGTGGACCTCCATGGGCTGCAGGGGGACAACCTGCCTCACCATGGTCTTCCCCACAGGCTGCAGGGGAATCTCTGCTCTGGCACCTGGAGCATCTCCTCCCCCTCCTTCTTCACTGACCTGGGGGACTGCATAGTTGTTTCTCTTACATGTTCTCACTGTCTCTCCGGCTGCCATTTCTGTCTGTCCCACAACTTTTTTTTCTTCTTAAAAATGTTATCACAGAGGTGTTACCACTATCGCTGATTGGCTCGGCCTTGGCCGGTGATGGGTCCGTCTTAGAGCCGGCTGGTATTGGCTCTGTCAGACACACAGGAAGCTTCCAGCAGCTTCTTACGGAAGCCACTCCTGTAACCCCCTGCTACCAAAATCTTGCCACACAAAGCTAATACAGATCAAGCAATAGCTTCAGCTGAGATGGCAAAAAAATATATTACACATTTAATTCAGACCAACCTTCTGCTGTATTATAATATCAAACTACTAACTTTCCATTCTTTTCTGTTGTTTATTAAGAAAACCTACTCCTTAAAATTATTAATTCTTTCACGGAACTGATGTACCTCCTTTTATTTAGCTCCACTAATGACTGTAGTCAATATAACTTTGTCAACATCTTTCCCTGGCTTTAAATACAGTTCAACATCAGTCCGTACAGACACAGACAAGGACTCCAAGCAAGAAATTTCACAGATATAAGGCTGTGACTTGTATGGCCTGACAGGACATTGAATCATCCAGAGCCTTTAGGTAGAGCTTTTCAAACCTTCTTCCTTCAGGGACAAAGCTCCCAGTCTCTAAACACCACCCTTATTACAACACAGACGATCAAGCTAGAACAAAGCAATGCCCAATAAATTTCAGATCTACTAGATGCAACGTATAGGAGTCAGTTTATAAAGACACACTAAGAAAGGTTTAGTAAAATCTTTTAATCTCTTTCTCCCAGACATGCTTCCCAGGCCAGAAAATTTCAAAGGCCAATTCCCTTGTAAAAACACCACATAGCCTTCTCTTCCTCCTTTCTGAGACTTACCAGGGCCTGATCTCAGTGGCCAAGAGGTGCTGCACCCATCAGAAAGCTCTGGGCTGCACTCAAAGGGGTTCACCAGCTTGCTGCCTCTCTCCCACAACCTCTGCCCTGAGCAAGTTCAGCTGTGCTCAGGAAAAGCATAATTTCTCCCTTCTTTTAAAGCTGTCTTCCTAAGTATCACAGATAGGGTAAAGAAAGCCACAATCTTCTTCCAGGTTGCCCAGGTAATAAAACATATATCCTATTTGTGCAGCAAGCTGAGAACAGATGAGTGGAGGCAGCGCTTCAGAAAAAGGTTTATCCCTATAATTTCCAGTGCTCCTCATGCCCCTCTAGATTTTCCTGCTGCATCCCTCTGTCCTCTTTTCTACAAAGAAACTCTTGCCTATTATATCTACAGGATAAGGAGAAACAGTATTCTTCTCAGTGAGCTCTTCCCTGAAATTAGGCTATTCCACTTCTCATTGAAGGAGAGTTAATGCCCCTTCTCAAATAAGCTTATTGCCCCATTCTCATCCCTCTTCAAAGACATCCATCTCAAACCAAACATTTTCTCATAAAAGTGCAATATTAAAACAGTTAAAGGGCCTTTTTCCATCTTCATGGTACAGTAGGTAAAGGGTCTTTAAAGTGTAAACAGAAGCAGCTCCCTTACTTTAAGATTTCTTGCTTATTGAACAACAGGAGACACACCCATGGTAGGTGAACATCATCTCTTCCTAGCCTTTGATAAACTGTCTCAGGCTGAATTTACTACGTATAGACAAAAGAAAAACTTTTCCACAACTGAAATCTGACTCATTCTCCTTTAGCAATTAGCACAAAGTTATTTGCACAGTGTTTGCTGGAACTGATGACTTACAAAGGGACCTGTTTCCCCACAACCAAGCTGGAAAAGGGGCTGGGAGAAGAAAGAAGTACAGAGAGACTCGGTGTATGATGCAGCACAAATTTAATGAGGCTGAGGAATGGAAGGAAGCAATGTAAAGAGTAAGGAATACATTTCCATGGTCCACTAAGGACAGTACCCATTCATCCCTCTCACAATGACACACTCAGCAAATGAGATCTTCCTTCTTCATTGTTTAAGTGGACTGTACTAATTCAGTTATGCAGAACAATTTCTAATAATTACATGTTTTACCTAGTCTTTGTCAAATACAAAAAAAGCATAAGAAAACAAGACATTTGATCAGAAATATAAAGCAAAGCATAACAAAAGTAAGACAAGCAAAGGCCTGATTTTAGGAGATGCCAAGCACTCACAGCTCCATTAACTTCAAGTTGTGGGTGTCTAACATTGCATCTGAAAACCATGGCCATGAGCTCAGTCTTGCATCAGATTTTGCTTCAGCATTCCTGGTCATTTCTTCCTACTTGCTCCTCATGCTTTAGCACGGCCCATAGAAGCCACCGCGATAGGTGTTGTAGCGACGGTAGGGCCGGCTGTACCCACTGCCCAGGCCTGGATAGCCAAAGCTCCCAAATCCTAAGGAGCTGCCAGAGGAGATGGGCACTCCCCCAGCACTAAGTGCGCTCCCAACAGCTGCGGATGCTGAAGATCCCACAGCGGTGTTCTGGGGGAAGGAGCTGAGGATGGGTCCAGGCAGGGTCACCACAACGGGAGAGGGCTGGATCACCACTGTTGAGTCCTGGCACTGCCTGACACAGGGCTCATTGCAGCTATTTGCCAGTGGGGTTGGGCCACAGGGGGTGGGAGGACACAAGTCGTAGCAAGACATGTCTGTGGGGTGGAGGTAAATCTGAAACAAAAAAAAAGAAATAAATGCAATACAAGAATTTAAATAAAACTCTATTAGTATACCTGAAATTCTCTGACAAGAGGAGTGTATAACAAACTAACGAGGTTCCATGGGGAGAAAGATGGCATTTTTCACCAGATCCAGAGGAAGTACTTTGAAAACAGGGTTGATCTTGCATTTTCCTTAAGGAGATTGCTAGGGAAGGCAGCACTGGTGCATCTCAGTTGGTAACTTACCCTGAAGCCTCTGTGGTTATTCAACTCACCCAGGAACCAGGGTACATGCTGGTGCTGAAAGCCTCTTCATTCACATTGCAGAGGGTGCCCTAACCACATGTTCATAACACTACCCTAGGAAAAGGCACTTTCAACACTTCCTTGCAGCTGTGGCTGCAAGGGCTTTGTATGTCCTAGAGAAATGGAGGTTGACTCTTTAGCCTTCAGATGAAGGTGCTCTGCTGGAACAGGTAAGGCTTAGGTTGTTATTCCTGATCCAAGGCTTGCCTCTTTGCTAAACAGTCAATGATGACAAACATCCTACCTAATGCTAATACAGCAAATAACCTTTCTGATTTCATTCCTATTGCTTCCTCTCATGCATGTTCCATCTTGGAGGTCCCGTTTCCCAGTTTTAGTAAGTGGAAAATAGAAGCTTAAGCACTTAAAATCTGTTTAATAAGAAATGGAAGGACAAGTAGCTGAATTCAGGAACACTTCTATTTTTGTGTATTGCTATTAATATTAAAATCATCATCAGATCTCAGAAGCTACAATGCAAATCTGTCCACAGTTGTTTGGAGGATGGAGAAGCAACTGAATGAAGGTCACTCCTTGCCTGCAGAAGAACTACAAATTGAGTTTCAAAGGCAGGCAGGCATGGACTGATGATTGCGTTCTATGTGGAGAGCTAGTGACCCAGGACTGCCAGTATTGGCCAGTATCCCTGTGTTCTTCCGATCTTACAGCCTTAGCTGAATATTCCACAGGCCAGCACATTAGTCTGAACAGACCCAAGAATTCACTACAGGTATTTTATGTTCAGCTGCAGGACCTGAAAACTTGTTTGGATCCCAAAGTTGAATAGACAGACCTAACTGGTTAACTTGTGGCTAACTGCCCCATTCAATGATTTTTATAACTGACCACCAACAGAAAACTTCCCCTTTCATATGAAAACCCCTTTGTCCCTCAGAGAAAAAAGCTGAATGTACTACAACGTTAGTGAGGAAAAGCTACAAAGTCATCAAGGCAACAGTTCAATGTATAAAGAGAGAATAGGTGGGTTCATACTTACCTTATTCACCAAGGCAAAGAAGGCAAGAGAAATGGATGGAAAGGCCTTGAGTTGTGCAGGTTTTTATACTGAATCCCAAGTTGCCCAACAACCTGGGACTTTCTTTGTGCATGAAATTATTTATGAGCCACTACTGATTACATGGGGGTTTGCCTCAGTATTTGTGTTTATTACTGCTTCACTTCCTTATCTTGTGGCATGTATATCTGACCACAAGTTTCTTTCATCTTAAAATATTCTGGGCCAACTTAATTTCTGGGAACACTGGAGTGATTATTTCAGAAGAATTTATTCTGCCTTCAAAACCCTTTTGGATCTGCCTGGTGTCATTAAAGGAGATTAAGCATAATTTACATAATGCAGTCCCTTGCACCCTCCTCTGCAAGGTAAATACTGTTGGAAATCATGAAGAATTTCAGCTTTTGGTAGGCAATCCATGAGCACTTGTAGTTTGGGGATTCGAGCTGCTTCTAAGGAAAAGAGAAGAGAGACTGATTTTTTCAGAAAATGGCCAGGAATGCACACACAATTTTCACCAAACTCCAGCCCCAAAATGAGAGAAAAAGCACAAATACTGTTAAAAGGGAAGGACACTGAAGAACCCTGTGAGAGTTGGGAGGAACTGAAAAGTGTTATGGCTGTGTACAAAGACGGAGATATAACTAGAAAAACAATTAAGATACTGCTTCTTTGACATGGAAGAAAAAATAAAATAAAAAAAAAGAATTTTAGAAGTCCAGTTTAAAAAGATAATATCAAATGATAGCACTTTTGTGGAAGTCTGAATGACAAATCTTAGTAATACAGGATCTTTCCTGGCTGTCTCTAATTCTGAGCCTGATCTCTTAGGACCTCTTTATGTAAAGAATCGACAAATCCACTTTTATTCTTATCTTGGACCTCAAAACATCAGCAACTGTTTTTTAGGTTAACTGCTACATGTATAAATTTGTTGCATTTCTTGGTGACTTTTGTTCTCAAGGAAGAGTTCTGAAAAGATAAGGTTTTGCAAAACTCAGCTGTGGAGGCAGAAGAAGTCATATACAAGAATACTTCCTTTCCTGTCCCTGCAGTGTCTGGTACAGATGTGTTATAGACCAATGGTAGCCAGTTGGAGAAGAGTCAAATGTATATCAAGTGTCAATAATTTCTTCACTTGCAGTCCATTTTTCTGTCACTTTGCAGCAGTCTTTGGATCATCCAATGAAACTGAACTTCATCTATAGGTGGGGCTTACAGGATAAATAGTCAAGGGGTAAAATACATAAGTAATCCTAGACACAGAGATTAGCACTGAGAGTTTTGCTCTCCTAGCACTTTAACTACTGAGACATGTAAATCATCTCTAAATTATGAGTGTCTTTGTGAAGATCTCCTGGGAACAGAAACTTGTTTGGCTTGGTCACAGGTTCCTGAGAACTTCAAAGTTTATCAGAAGTTTTATTAGAGTGCTAGGCATGCAAAGTATCACATTATGTGCAAATTTAAGATACGTGACCCATATTTGAATTCTTATATCACTTCTGTAATAATATATTATTAAGATTTGGGAGTGCAGATCAGTCATTGGGTTCTAAAATTTATGTCATTGTTCCTGGCTGCAGGAATTACAGCTATTTTATTTTTAATTAAAAAATATCTCAAGGTTTGGTTTAAGCTATCTTGTATTTCAAGGAGATTCTCAAAGAAATTGTCCTAGCCTTATTTAGCTTCCCCTCCCTGTCCATTCCTCAGTACTTCTCTATGTTCTAAGGGATTAGCAGGCTTTTTCAAAAATAGTTTCCTCTATAGCAGCTGGTACCTAGCAGCTATTTGAGGAATTAATTTGCATAGCAGTATCCATAGATTATTTTCATCAATTTTTTTAATTTTTCTTTCATCCAAGTTCATCTTGGAAAACACAAAATATTTCTAAAATCAGACTGAGTTAAAAATAATAATAAAAAAATCTGGCAACATATTCAGAGATGTCTACAGCCTTCTTTGAAAATAATTACAATAATTATTTTTCTAACTCCAGCCACTTTATTGTACAGCCAGAATGACTTTATGGCCTGATCTTTGAAATGAATTAAAGTAAGTGAAACAGAAGGTCACAGGTTTTTTGTATAAGCATGGACAGACTTATATACTCAGATTATAATTAAAACTTAATGCCTAGTGTGAGAATATCCTCCTGAGACACCTGCGAGTGACTAAATGTCTGAAAAAAAAAAAATTAATCAAAATGGAACTGGAAGCTTACTCACAGCAATCTCTACGTAATGGCTTCAGACACAAAGGTGACCCCAAAATCTGTGCATGGAGAAACAGACACACAGAAAATGGAAGTTTTCCTGGTACGAATAGTGCCCTCTACAAGAAATTTTGAATTGTGATTAATTAGCTCATCATAAAGAAATGGATGCCTTAAAGACTTTGAGCAGTTGAACAAATCTGTAAAAATTCTTGCAACTCAGAGCCCTCCTATGCCATTCCCTTTTCTCATCATTCACAACAGCTCTGATAGCCCTTGCTTTTATCTCAGACCTCATTCTTAGTTAATTGTACTAAAATAGGTGCTTATTGACAGCATGAGCAACAGCCTTCATATCCTACACAGCCATTTGAAGTTTGAACAATAATCTAGCGTACCTGGTTCCAGGCCACTGAGAGTGAATTCTGCTAATGCCCTCACAGTATTAGCAATTTCTGGCTTATTGCTTAAAACAGAAGATGTACCTATAGCTTAAGGTTGTTTAGTTCAGTCAGACAGGATGCCTTTCCATGGCATTCCTGTTTCTATTGCAAGCCACCACTTGTTATTTGCTGGAATTTGTTGTTTAGCCCAGGCAGCTGAATAGTACATGGTGTATGTGTAATCTGAGTTGCCTTTTGGTGTAGGTAGAGCCTCTGACTTGAGCTTCACAACATCAGGTTCTGTTGCTCACATAGCTCCCCTGAAGGCAAAGGTGTTCAAATATAGGTAGATATGTAGTCCTCAAAGTTCATACCTTAACATAGCTGTTTTCATTGTTAATGTTATTCAAATACTGTTATGAAGAACTTTAAAATGGCTAAAGTTTGAGGTTTGGGTTTGCATCTTACTGTGGTCTAATAAGCTTAAACAATTTATGTTACAATTTCCCTTTCTGTAAAAAAATAAATGTAACTGACTACTGCATACAGATCTGTGGAGTATTTCTGCAAAGAGCCAGGTGTAGTGTGGTTGTTATGCTGGAATTCAATGGGGAACAGTAGAAGAAAACAACAACAAAAACTAATTTACGCTGGAGGGAAGAAATTACTTACTCACCAGAACCTCTGCAAAACACCACACCCAAAATGGGTGGGCTTTAGTTATTTTTCAGATATGTTTGAATCATTTTTCAAATGCAGATTTTAATTGTATTTCAGATTGTAAGGGTGCAATTAGTATTTCTTTACCTATGGCCCTATGTTTCAGATCCACCTTCCTTGCAGAGCGGTGTCTTAGTGCCACCAAGACTGATGAATGTGTCCTTGTAATCAATCACCTCAGAGCAAGGGGTTGCCTGTAATCATTGGTATAAACCCGTTTCACAAGGCATCATTTCTTTCTGCCAAGGGTCACATGAGATATCACTCACCCACATTTTGCTGCAATTACATGCCAGGTCCCTGATTTTACATTTATTTCCTTTAGCCATTTAGGAAGGAAAAGATCACAGCCTACTTGTTTGGAGCTGGAGACCCAGGACTAACACACATTCATTTAAAGCCTTTCCACCCTGGTAAGAAGAGAAGGGTTTTCATACTCAAAATAAACTTTGAAATTTCAGACTTTTGCGTGGGGTGAAAATTTAGCCTGACATTTAATTCCACAGATGCCTGTGACCACTAAGCATACACAAGTACCTCTGCTAAACCCAACTATTTCAGCACCAGCCCATGAAGATCCACACAGAAGCACCAGGAGCTCTATTTACAACATGAGTTATAAATCTACTTTTAAGTAGCCTTAGATAGGTTGGCATTAATTACAAAAAAATACACAATATAATTTGCAGGGGGAGCAGGTGTCCTCTTAGAGCATTCCCCCCAAACTCCCTATGGTCTTTTCTCTTTGGGGTCCCACTTTGCTCAGACAATGGCCATCAGAAACACTTTCTGATGAACAAGTGGAACTTGATAACAAGTAGTTTAAGTGGACGGCCTTACCTCTGATGGAAGCCAGATTTGGGGAAGGAAATGTAGCAAAGCTATAGTACTTGTAGACAAAGTATCTATTCTGTATATAGTATCTACTTTGCTACAATGTATCTAGTTTATTTCCACAAAAGGCCTCTACTTTGTTACAAAAGCCTCTACCTTATATATACATTGTTCCCAATGTTTCCTGGCTGTAAAATGATTTCTTGGCATAGAGGTCATCAGCTAAATCCTTACTTCTAGTCAACGTGAAAAAGTAGTTTTCAATTAATAAAACGGAGGAACAGTAAGAAATTTTACAAAAGGTGAGCTGGTAAAAGTTTTTCAAACAAACACCAGCAGACTTGGACTGTGACACAGCATAACTTTAACGAGACCAAAAAGTGGAATAAAAAAGTACAAAGTATAAGTATATACTTCTAGGATTCAGTAAGGCAACAGCTAATATGTCTTTTCATCCTGGGTTTCTTTTCTCAGTGCTGCTGTGAAATGAGACAATAAAGTCCCATCTACAGCAATAGAAAAAAATGTGATTCATCATAAGTATGAAGTATTCAAAGAATAAGACAAGCAAAGGCCTGATTTTAGGAGATGCCAAGCACTCACAGCTCCATTAACTTCAGGTGGAGTTGTGGGTGTCTAACATCACTTCTGAAAACCATGGCCATGAGCTCAGTCTTGCATCGGGTTTTGCTTCAGCATTCCTGGTCATTTCTTCCTGCTTGCTCCTCATGCTTTAGCATGGCTTAGTAAAGCTGCTGGTAGGTGTTGTAGCGATGGTAGGGCCAGCTGTATCCACTGCCCAGGCCTGGATAGCCAAAGCTCCCAAATCCTAAGGAGCTGCCAGAGGAGATGGGCACTCCCCCAGCACTAAGTGCGCTCCCAACAGCTGCGGATGCTGAAGATCCCACAGCGGTGTTCTGGGGGAAGGAGCTGAGGATGGGTCCAGGCAGGGTCACCACAACAGGAGAGGGCTGGATCACCACTGTTGAGTCCTGGCACTGCCTGACACCGGGCTCGTTGCAGCTATTTGCCAGTGGGGCTGGGCCACAGGGGGTGGGAGGACACAGGTCATAGGAAGACATGTGTGTAGGGAAGGGAAGACTGAAATACAGGGAACAAAGTAAATGCAATATAAAAGCTGTATTAAGTTTATAAAAGTCAGGTAAGAGGATAACATATGTGAAAGTACCTAGAGAAGGTGGTCAGAGAGGTAATCACTTATTAGATCAAAATAGTAGGCAGCCTGAAGATAGCATAGAGGTTTCTCTTATTTTTACAAGCCTGCTGGGGGGTGTCTCAGCTCTGTGGCTGGCCTCTGAACTGTGGTGCCAGTCATGGTAAAGTTTGCCTTAACCCCTGCCAGCAAAAGCATTTCCCGTTCATTGGTAGTTTCCCTCTGCACTGTCTCTCTGAAGAAGGTGCAATTGTGACTGTACTAGGACATGGAGAACAGCAGCTGGAGCTCTCATGAGGCATGGAAAGTGACCCCAGCCTGAACATCGACACATAACTGGATTTAGTGCCTTAACACTAGAACTTAGTCACTAATAGCCCAGCCAACAGCATTTGCAGAAGTATAGAAAGTGTTTGAGAAGCTTCCTTTGCTCCCAGATGTTGTATGATCAGAACAGGCAAACCTGGAGTGTGAAGAAGGATTATTTTCCTGATCAGAAGTTTCTGTGATTTGTACTCAATGTATTTGAGTCTGCTGGCATCCCTGCTCCTCTGCCTGTGGAAAAGAGGACTTGGGGATAAACCCTGGAACTCAGCACAATTTTTTTTTTTCTTTTTTTTTCCCACTAGTCCCAGTTCCTCAAGATGAGAATGTATTTCCAACCAGGTTCGTTGACTAGCTACTCCCTTAGAATTGATCTCTAAAATGGAGTATGAAGCTGCTTGTTTTGAGAAACAATATTGCCAGTATCCTCTAAGTCCTGTCTCATTACACCCTGTTTCACAAGTAAAAAAAGCCTTTCATTTTGATAGAAGTAAGCCTTTCTAATTTTCTTTCCCAAAAGGAAAAAAGCTAGCAATATTTATAAAGAATTAAGAATAACACCCCACACACACAAAAAAACCAAACAAACAAACAAACAAAAAAAACCCAACAAAACAAACCAACCCCAACAAACAAACAAACAAAAACCAAAAAAGGCAAGCAGTCATCAAAGTAACAGTTTAGCATTTAAAAAGACACTGGGCAGATTCAGACTTACCTATTCACCTGGGCGAATAAGGCAAGAGAAGTGGATGGAAAAGTCTTGTATTGTATAGGTTTTTATACTATGTTCCAGACTGCCTGCAGACCAGAGACATATATTATGCATGAAATTACTTAATGATCCATACTTTTGCATGTAAAATCCACCAAACTGATCAACTTCTTTTTTTTTCTTTCAAAATCTCGTTTACTATTGCTCTATTTTTTCCCCTCCCCTTATTACATTCACATTCCACTATAGACAAAGCTTTCATGTTCATCAATGTGCACCTGCTTAATTGCTTCGAAGTCTGTGGTGACTCATTTGAATTACAACAGTAATTACATTGCCTCCTAAGGCCAATGTATATTTTATGTTTCATTTTAGTCATCAAGACACTGCTTAAGGGGAGTGTATGTGATGCACAGTCCTTATTCAAGACTTCACTCCTTTAGGTGAATAACCATTTAGCTCTGAGGTGGGGACCTGGGCTCAAATCACAAGCATTTTCATTTCAAGGACTCAGCTTTACCACAAGACAAGGTGTGTAATAGGTATTCCCAAAGTTTACACTTCCGCACTATTTCAATCCCACACAAACATACAGCTGAGAAGAGGACCAAACTCCCATGAGTATTGCAAAGGTTAAAGAAAATTAAGACCAGTGAGAATTGCTGGCCAGAGACAATAAAACGCATTCTAAAACTGCTTGGGCTAACACACAGTTTTCCCAGTTTGTATGAATTCAGCTAATACAAACACATATAAGACGGCATTTCTTTACCCAATCATAAATTTTTACTTCATTTTCCATGGCAAAGTTAAACAATCACACTTTTAATGAAACAGCTTGATTACTTGATCTTATATTTCGTGACATTTATTAACTGCCTCTAATTCTCAATATGATTTCTTTGCAGTCTCTCATTGGAGGAATCATCATTATTCCTATCTGAAATTCCAGTAAGGCACTGGGATGTGCAGCAATTTTCACATCAAGTTAAGTACAAATGTGCATTTTAAAGATTGCTTTCAATTACTGATTCTTAGAGGTAGTGTTCTGCTGGAGCCAAACTATGGCATCAGTAGAAGTTACACCTAGCAGTTCTCCATTACATTTATCTTTACATGATTTTTTTTGTCTCTGCAACCTGCAGTGGCCTGCTCTGGCTGTACTCCAACCTGCTGGAAATACTTGCACGAACGGAAGTATGCAAAAAGCAGGGATCAGGTCTCTCCTCTTAGCACCACTGTCCATCAGCAAGAGATATGAATTAACTCTAAATGAAGAGTGTCTTTATACATAGGTTGGTCTTGTCCTTCAGAAGAACAAAGGACTTCAAAGTTCAGGACAGCTTTTCACTAAAGGTTCAAACATGCAAAGTTTCATGCTACCTCATGTTCAAGGTACATGACAAGATCTCAACGCTCACATCACCTGGCTAATAACCTAATTTCAAAGTGTGTGAGTCAAGATCACTCAAAGGACTTCACAAACTAATTCAAGGTAAACACCTTCAGAAACTTTAATTATTTTATTAAAATTTTTCATAATTGATTTAAAAAAATAAAGCCAAACCTTCATCTTCTGTAAAATCCTATAACTCTACATATTTTAATGATTGTCCACAAGAAAATTCTCCTCTCCTTTTCTATAAAAGAAGGAGAGGGTCTTTTTCTTCCCTTTCCTCAAAATCTCTACTATCCAATGTACTACCTGTTGTCTTTTTATATATTTTTAAAAATTATTTCCTTATACTAGGTGAAAGCAGTCACTCACCTGGAGAATTCATTTCCCTTTCATCTGTAAAATGAGACAGTCAAGGAATGCTAACTTTTCCTCATTCTTCCCTCTAGGGACATAAACAGTTTTCCTTGGAGGGTATATAATATTTTAGAAAGAAACTTATTAACAGTGTGGAAATGTTTTCATTGATATTCTGCCAATTTAGTCTAATTAGCACCTAGAGTTCACCCAAAAGGTTGAGAGCCTTTGGATCTTGCTTTTTCGGATTGTTAAGGCTGGTGAACCAGGACATAACAGCTCTCAGTTATGGATCAGTAATGAAGTTTCACATTCCACACACTCAATTAAAACCCTTTGTGTAACAAGAATGCTCCCATGACAGGCTGGTGAACTACCGAATTGCCACAGAGCTGACAAATTACTTACATGAATTGAAATTTGTATCATCTTTATGTTGACTTCAGAGGCTTGAATATACTAGTGCAAGGCATTCAAATGATCTGCAGGTCTTTGAGATGAAAGAAGCTTTGAGGAATGCTTTTCATCTGATGCCAGGGTGAGATTAGATTGGTACATAAACCATAAGCAATTTAACTACTGGGAACAATTTAACCAGCTGCAACAGAGTTTATACAACTGGAATTATTTGAATGCCTCAAACCTTCCCAAACACAAGAATCTGTTCAATTTTTCCCTCAAATCTATTGTTTTAGTAGCAAATCTGGTTTAAATCTCAGGTCCTTACTTTTAGCAAAAACAATTTACTTGCAAGGGTTTCTAAAGGTTTTAATGCCTACAAGTGTCCTATATTTATTTTATGTTATCATGCTTCATTCCTTGACATGAGCCTTTTGTTAGAACTCTGTACGGCTGCAGCTGGGACAGTAAAGACAGCCAGGCTTTTATAAGGAGCCCTAAAATACACAGTACTTATGTAATAAATAGCAAGTATATAGATCAAACAGGTTTGCTCTCTGTCACAAAATCTACGTGTATACCTCCTTTGAGACTGCTGCTGCCATTCATCTTTTACTTCACAAATCGAAGCATTCAAGAAGAGATTTGATGGTAAAAGAATGTAAATCTCTCTTTGCACCCTGCAGCTCCAGGTCAGAGTTATTGAGAGTGTGAATCACAACAGGATTCCTTAAAACAAATATCATTATATGCTTGATTAGATACCCTGCCATTCTGTTCAATCATAAAACACTTCCAGCCTTGAGAATAATTTCTTGGCAAAGATGCAGAAAGCCAAGTATTATGATAAGTCAGTGTGGAATCAATAAGCATTTCAGCTGCAAAATTAAATATTTTCTTGATCTTGAGCTCTAAACACCCATTCTTCTCCACTTATTAACAGCCCAACAAGTATTCACATCATGTCTCTGCCTGGTAGTGATATCTATGCGGTGCTGAATTTCACCCAGAAAAAGTTTCAAAATAAGATAGGAGGAGAAGAAAGAAATAACAAAAGACTGGAGATATGATATAAGCATAATTTTAATAATACCAAAGAGTGGATTAAAATGCTGCAAAGCAACAGGTTTCAATATGGGAAGAATAGCATATCTCATGGTGATGTATTCCACGGACAGAGCCCTTCTTTCAGTGTAGCATTGCACCTCAACAATCAAGTCCCATCTACTGTCTAAATTATAAGTTTTACACCAGGAGGTATCAAATACAGTGATGCACAGCAGAACTACATACTTGATTAGAAATACAAAGTAGTATAACAAGAGTAGGGGCCTCCTTTTAAAGAATGACCAACTCCCACAGCTCCATTAACTTCAGGTGGAGTTGTGGGTATCTAACATCACTTCTGAAAACCATGGCCATAAGCCAAGTCCTGCATCAGTTGTGCTTCAGCATTCCTGGTCATTTCTTCCTGCTTGCTCCTCATGCTTTAGCACAGCCCATAGAAACCACTGCGGTAGGTGTTGTAGCAATGGTAAGGCCAGCTGTACCCACTGCCCAGGACTGGATAGCCAAAGCTCCCAAATCCTAAGGAGCTGCCAGAGGAGATGGGCACTCTCTCAACACTGAGAATGCTCCCAACGGCTGCAGATGCTGAGAATTCCACAGTGGTGTTCTGAGGGAATGAGCTGAGTATGGGTCCAGGCAGGGTCACCACAACGGGAGAGGGCTGGATCACCACTGTTGAGTCCTGGCACTGCCTGACACAGGGCTCACTGTAGCTATTTGCCAGGAGGATTGGGCTGCAGGAGGTGGAAGGACACTGTTCATAGCAGGACATGTCTGTGGGATAAAGGCAAGTCTGAAATACAGGACCAGACGTGAATGCAGTGTAGGAGTCATACTGCACTTACATTTACTCAGCTCAGGTATCAGGAGAACAGGACCTTTCTAGGGATCCTTTCAGGAGTTGAGTGGGGAGTGAGTTGAGAAGGAAACTTAACTTTAATTCTTAAATATGCTACAAGAAGGTGGAGGCTGAAATAATTCTCTCTCACTTGTTGGTGATCCAGTGGAATAGCTGGCAGCAGAACAAAAGGACACATACATGTATCATTACTTTAATTTTAGTACTTTGATTGGCTGTATGTCTGGAAAGACACTACAGAGATCCAGCCCCAGGTATTCAGAGCATTGTAGAAGTAGTAATTATGAGTAATACCTAGCCACAATGTACTTATGTATAGAGTTCAATAGACATCTGGAAAATGAAATGAAGAACTATTTTCCAGGTTCCAACTTTGCCTATGAAGAAGTACAAATTTCAGTATCATCAAGCATACCTGAAGCTGAGGTCTTTGGAAATCTTTCCCAGACAACTTGTCCACAGATGTGCCATCTATGAGAAAGCCAGGGGTTCCTTGCATACTCCCTGTGTCTGGTTCCAACACACCAATAAACACAAAGTTCGCTGTTTCCTATGCCCACCTCAGTCTGTTGGGTGCTCAGCTCTCCTCTATTTTTGCTATTCTTTCCCCTTGCCCTCACAGTCCCTGAAACCATTTCTCTAAACTTGCAGGAAATGTCATTGCACCCTATAACATAATTTCAAAGCTTGGCAACTGTAACGCACCAAGTAGAACTTTTAGATGCTATCATATTGAACTCCATGTTGATTACTATAGCAGAAGGTTGAGGATATGTGATTAGAGCCAATATCCTTGCTGAACTCAGTATGACTAATCCTTCTAATCTCACTATGCATCTTCATTTTGTCTTCGTTTAGACAGTGGTATTTAGAGCTCAAAAGCTTGTGGTTTGACATAATTGATTTTTAACACCCACAAACCTCTGCTTTAAACCCTCCTAGCTTTCTCACTCTCCAGTATTTCTTTTAGTATCTGGTTCATTTTACCCTCTTGTTTCTCGCTGTGTCCAGTAGTAGATTCATAATAACAAAAATGGGAACACTGAAGAAGCCTCCCATGGAATAAACAGCAAAGAAAAGGATTTTTCTGGATGACATTTCTGAAGATAAATGCATCCACATCCTCTACAAACACTGTTGTTTTCATATCAACCCAATTGAAATTTCAGGCATTACAGGTGATGGATAAGACCCTTAAAGATATAAAATGCACATTGCTACTTGAAAGATGACTGTGCATACAGATCTCTCTAATCATAGAATCAGAGAATAGTTTGAGTTGGAAGGGACTTTTAAAGATCACCTAGTTCCAACCCCTTTGCACAGGTATTCTACCAATTCGGTTTGTTAATCTTTATTATTATTATTAGGCTTTTCCAAGTCACTTAGCATGTCTGAAAGCCCACATTTGAATAAATTTATATCACCATTTCAAGGATCCATATGGCCAAGTCGGGACTCCAGAAATATCTGCAATTCTAACAGAAAAATAAAAATTTTAAAGAGAAAAAGTTTTCCCCCCAACCATCCAGCAACTACCAGAACACTCTGGAGAAAAAAAAGAACAGCAATCAAATTGTTATGAAAGCAAAAATTCAGCAAATAGGAAAAGAGAAGTAGATTTGAATTAACCTTGTTCAGAAAAGAGGAAAAAGGTAAGAGAAGTGGTAGGAAGGGCTTTGAGTTAGATTTTATACTGCATCTCGGATGGCCTGAGGACCACAGATATCCTTTGTGCATGAAATTATTTACCAGCAAGTATGTCCTGAATGCAAAATGCTTCCAACTGATTAAATGTCATTTCCTTACTGTTTATTACTTTGTTTTCCTTTCCTTATCTTCTGACATACACATTCCGTCATACAAGCTTCTCTCATCTTCTGGTATTATGGACCAAATTTATTCCAGTGCCACCTTTCAGTCACAACAAAATTTATGCTCCAGTGTATGTTTCACTTTACTCATAAGGAAAAATATTAAGAAGAATTTATAGAATACATAATTCATCATTCAAAGGTATTCTTTTATTAAGATTGTGAGTGTAAATCCTTAATAAATTCTGGTCTCCACCTATGTTTACAAAGCTCTGACTCCAGCCAAGCATAAGAACAATCTAGATTGAACTTACATGTTTGTGAAGGCCCTGCAAAAAAGCACAAGCATATGCACACCTGAAATCCCACAGAATCCAATGAGAAAGAATCAGAGCCCTGTGTAAAATTCAAAGAAAAATACTATTATGTCATATCAAATTTGGATAGTATTACCCTATTACACTTTGGTAACACAGCTACTAGCACACAGGGACATTTAAACCTGATTTATCAGTTCTTTTATGAAGGGAATCTATAACTCCCTTCTGCACCATCTCAGACCACAGATATGAAGAGCACTTCACAAGTCATCTTGAGGACACATATGAATTTTAAACTATTTTGAGATATTATCCTTGCACAAGATTAACTGTGGAGTCATTGGGGAAAAAAAAAACCACACAAGGGCCTGTTTGCCATTGTATTTTTTTCCTTGGTACAACTGAAGTACAACAGTGATTACACCAGAGACTGATGGAAGTTCATTGCATAAGTGGAATATATAATAAAATTTTAATATATTTTTTAACTTTACTTTGCAATCTCTCCTGTATAAGCCCAGACATAGATTTATACCTTCTCAAAGTGAAGCCATTTGTATTTTAACAGACTCTATGGAAACCAACCCTGAACAATTCTTTAAAGAAAAAGATCAACCTTTTACAAATTTTTAAACTGCTTTTCATATTTCAATAACATTATCTAAAGTGACGCACCTATGCTTTTGAATATTTCCCTTCCTCCTTCCTTCCTTTCCAGACCTAAACAATCCTACCAACCCATAAGCATGTAAAACATGTACGTTTTTGCAATACAAATTCTTCTGTAGCATCAGGTGCTTACTGGCAACCTGGAGAATTAATTTTCCTGCAAAAATTTTAAGAATATCCACAGAATTTTTCAACACTTTTGCTTCTTTCTATTAATACAACAGCTTCTATTTGGTATACTACCTCATATTTTAAAAAATTAACTCATCGGAGATCACTGCAGCATTTTCAAAAAGACTCCTGAACTGTCTCCTTACCATGGCTCAACTCCAGATTGGTCTGATTGGCTCAGAGAACTCATCCAAGAGGCTTGAAGCCCTCCTTGGAGATGGCCTCAGAGATTTTTTCAAAGATGGTGAACAAGTTAACTAGCAATTGTTCTTAAGTGGGTCAGACAGGGAATTGCACACGAAGAGTTTTAGTAAATATCTTGAATGTCATCCTAGTTTGTGCTCCCAAGACACCTGCAAGCTAATAAATTGCTGAGGAGCTGAAAAAAAAAGTCTTTATTAGACTGCACTTGGAGTAATTTCATATTGACACTAATAGAGTCAGTATAAAAGTACCAGAAATTAAAAGTACCCATAAATTGTGAAGATGAAAGAATTTTTAATGGGTAGAATATGCTTCTCATGCAATTCCAGGCTGAACTTAGACTGGAAAACAAAAGCAAAACAATTTCATTATCAAGAAAAATTTCAACCTGCAAAAATATACGTGGGAACTAATTCATGCAAAAAATGGATGCCTCAACAGTCTCAAATTTGTAAACGTCCATATGCATAGTTATTGTACCCATTTCTCCAGTCTTAACATACAAAGGGGACATGGCTTTCAAACTGATGTTCACATTCTTCAGGAACTGTCTCTCTAATGACACATTTAATAAAGGCTTCAACACCCTGCAAAAACACTCCAGGATGCCATGCTGTCTGAAGATGGCTAGTTCCAGGACACTGCTTTCTTTTTTCTTTTCAATCAGCAAGCATAGACTTACAGTCTTATGGCAGAGTATAGTTTTCCAAGCTTTTTCATTCACAAGCACCACAAAGGTACCTTTTGGGACATGCTCATGTTGGACACAGGCCACTTAACCAGACACTTCATTCCCCTGAAATTCATTTCTGTACTCTTTATGCTACATGTCCATTTGCATCATAGAAAGACACCTTAGTGCCACCAAGAATGAAGCCATTCTTTGATGTATATCAGAGTGCAATCAGTGATTCCTCACAGATCTGAGTGAATAACTACTTACTTCAGTCATACCAGTTCTGTCAACAGGGTACCATATGCTTGTGAATGCATTCCAGTCCCTTCAATTACTTGTTTGGAAAATACACTCGTGGAAACCAATTTTTGAATAGAGATTCCACTCAGGTTAGTACCTATTGATTTACCATCTTTCATACACTGCTTTTGCTGCCTCAAGCCACAATCTAAAAGGCAATATATCCCATCTTATCTCTAAACTATTTTTCCCCTCCCCCCAAATTGGTAACTTTGCAAGTAAGTAATTTTTAAGTAAAGAAAACTTATATTCTAAGTGTAAAATATTTGGAAAAAATAAACCTACCTTTCTTCCCTGACTGTGTGGACATTTGGACTGGTTCCAGCACTGAACCTGAATGCTAGGTATCTTCCCTCTGGCTCCTCCACTATTTGTATCTCAGCACTATGATACTTCAATTTTCAAATAGATTTTACTGGGCGCTAGAGAAGAAAACCCTGCACAAGGTATAGAGTCATCAGAAATTACACAGCTCTCATTCTTATTGCTTTCCTGTGCTACATCCTGCCAGACCCCACATAGCTTCAGCCAGAAAGCAAAGGAGTCAATACAATTAAAAACTTGCATAAAATTCTCAAAGTTTATGTACCTACAGACAAGGGTATTCTTTATTATTCTTCAGTGTCTTAGTTGCAACATATGCTGAGTTTTAACATCTTTGAGAAAATTCCTAGATGGTGAGTAACAGGATTAAAACCAAACTGTTCTTAAGGGAAATACCTATGGTAATTTGTCTACTTCTTCAATCATGTAATTTTTCATCTATATTATGAGAGTTCTTGTGTGGATTAGGTAAGGAATAAGATTTAATGGCTTTTGTTCAAGGTTTGAAAAAGGACATCTGTGACGGTCTGACAAATTCAAATGTCTCAAACATCCGCTAAAAGAGCTTTGGTGGACAAAACGGCCTCTGTAAAAATGCTGGAGTTTTGTGAACAGGACAATGTGGACAGAGGAGAGGGCCCCACGGAGGGTGGGAACGCACTTCTCCAAGGCCCCAATTCCTTATCTTGAGTGACCAGGAGAAGGAACACAATTTATGCCTTCCTGGAGGAAGAAGGCCCCATGGAAGTTGGGACTGTGCTTCTATCTTAAGTGGTCATACCAGCAGGAAAAGAGAAGCAACTCCACAATGAACACCCCCCCCCAAAGCTACCGATTCCAGTGAACCCCAGGTGTGGGAACTGCGCATGTTGAGATCATCAACTAACACACTATAAAAGAGGAGAAAACGAATCCTCAGTGCGCGCCCTCCGGAACTGGATCTCTACGCTGGCTGGACCAATGCTGGACCCAGGACTGGTGAAACCCTTCTCTTCTCTCTTTCCTTTTTTTCTCTCATTCTCTCTCTCTCTTTTCCTTCTCTCTTTTCCACAGTCCCTACACCTCATCCTTTGAAACATAAACCGTTGACCAAGTCTGAGACTAGGAGTGGACCTAGCCGCCCCTGAGCTCCTCTTTGAGAAGGAGTCCAGAAAGCAAGGGGGTCTGCTCTGAACCTCGTGACTCAACGGGAGGGCTCTCCTTCTGATACATTTCATGTTCCTTTTTCCATTTCATTTTTCTGTACTTTCCTCCTCTTCTCAAACAGCGGCTTAATGACATGTTGCAAGGTTCATATTAACAAGTTCATGTGTACTTGGACAGAGTTAGCTAGGTTGAATAAATGTTGATTGTTGTTTGAACTCCCCTGGTGTCGTTTCACCTTAATTCTGACAAAGGAAATCCACGAACCTGAGTCGCTCCAACTTTGGGACGCGACAACATCAAAGCCCATCAGAAAATTTAATAATGATACCATCATATAAAGACTCTTATTACTCTGATGAGATTTGAACACTTGTTTCACATTTGAAGTCCTGAGTCAAGATCACTCAAAGTATGTCATGGTTAAAGCTTCAGAGTCTGGTATTATTCCATCTAATGAAAAATAGAGACCCAAATACTGCTTCTGATAATCTTATTCTGCACTTTCAAATTCTCAGAGTTTCAAAGAAGCAAAATAAGTGATAATATCAAAAAGCTCCCAACCTGAAATATCACAATTAACTTAAACACACAGATATGGAAAAAGGTTTGGAAAAAAACTAACAAGAGAAATATATAAGTAAACCTGTTCAATGCATCACAAGAGTGTAAACAATATTAAAATTATTTTTATCAGGCTACTTGTGGCGACTATTCAATTCTCACATTCCACTGAAAAGGTACTCTGCATATATTTTTTCCATATCCTAACACATCGTCCCCAAAAGGACAAAAAAGGGAGAAGAAAACCACAGTGAAACTCAAATTCAGAAGCAAGCTCAGTTTAATGATAAAAAGTCAAGTACTATTCTGCAAAACAAAAGGAATATATATATTTATATAAAGAAACGAAAACATTTAAACCTTTCCAACTGAAATACAGCAAGCAAGACCCCACTTCTCCTTGATTCCTGAATAAAAGCCATACACTAATCACTTAAAAGTACAGCATTATATGAACTCAATAGAAAATATAAAGGCACAAACGCAACTCATCAAAAGCAGGAATTTCAATAACAACACTTATGTTGGCAACATGCCCAGACAGGACCTTGCTTCCCTCCCTCCTTTGCGGGAGGGCACGAGGGCGCTCAACCCTTCTGGAAACCCTGGCCAGCAGCTCCATCCTCAGTCCGGCACCCGGCTTTGGGCTTCCTGGTCGATGCACTCACTGGAGGTCCAGCCCGGCTTTAGCAGGGCAGGCACCTTCTGCCACAGTAGCGGCCACCAAGGCCAGAGAGGTTAAAGCCCCCGGAGTTGATGGGCACTCCCTCCTCACTCAGGATGCTGCCAACAGCAGCGGAGGTGGTGGATCCCACAGCGGTGTTCTGGGGGAAGGAGCTGAGGATGGGTCCGGGCAGGGTCACCACCACGGGAGAGGGCTGGATCACCACCCGGGAGTCCTGGCACTGCCTGACACAGGGCTCGTTGCAGCTGTTGGCAAGCGGGGTTGGGCCACAGGGACGGCACAGATCGTAGCAGGACATGGCTGCGGGATGGAGGTGCACCTGGGAGAGAGGGCAGGGAAAGCAGAGGCAGCATGTGAGGCGCAGGCCGACAGCCTGCTCGGCAAGAGCAAAGGCACAGTCTGGGGAGCAGGGAGGAAGGGAGATTAAAGAGCCCTGGTCCCCAAGGGTCCCCTCCCTGCAAAGAAAGCCCAAGGCCTTCTCCCACCTCCCCCCACCGGAGAACAGGAAGAACAGGGACACCAGGAGCAGATCGAGTAGCAAGGCTCTCAGCAAAAGCTGTGCTGAGGCAAAGGCTCAGCTGAGGCCGGAAGACAGAGAGGAAAAGGAGAAAGACAAGAAAGAGGCAAAGGCGGTTGCAGCTCACCTTCTTCACCAAGGACGAGAAGGCAAGAGAAGTGGATGAGGAAGCCTGCTGTTGGACTGGCTTTTATACTGGTCATGACTGCTCCGGGCCCAGAGGCACTCTTTGCGCATGTAATGTAATGTGTTTACCAACAAGCTCATCTTGCATGCGAAGCATCACAATTACAGAAACGGGGACACCGCTTATGTTCCCTGCAACGCTGCCTTTTCATTTCCCTCTTCGTGACATGCCCGTTCAGCCACACAGGCTCCTTTCAAGTGACAGTATTAGAGGCCAAAACGTTTCCAGGGGAAATGACACGTCAGCACAGGCAGATGATCCAGGCAGTGATGAGGAGTGTCCCACCCTGCCAGGTGATGCTAGTCCCTTGCCCTCCAGGGCCTCACTTTAAAGTGTTTCCTCAAGAATGGGGCAGGTCTCCTCCTAACCCTGAGGCTTCGGCCTGGACACCCCCATGCAGGGGTCGGCACCATCAGTCGCTCGCTCTCTCATGCTGTGCTCACTCACACTGTATTAGGCATCGCCTCTCTAGGCAGGGCACCCCGGCTCTTGGGTTTTCGACTCTCTCTCTGAGATTGAGCTTTGATCTCGGCAGAATTTTGCCTGCCTCTTTTGCCATCTTCTTTCTCTCCTTCATCCCTACCTGCCTTGAGCAGCAGACTACCAGTGGTTAAGAATGAAGGCTATTCCCCTCCCAACACTCTTTGCTGGAGACCGCTGGCAAAGCTGGAGGCACCTCAGTGACCGAGGCACAGGCTGGCCCATCGATACACGTCCTTCTTCCTGCCACAACTTCTACTTTGGCCATCCAGACTGCTGCCACACCAGGCATGACCAAATACGTGGCAGGATTTCCACAGGACACCCAACCCTGCTCAGCAGCAAGCAGGCTCCACGAGTCTTGGCAAGGACAGTCGGAGGAGCACGGCACAAGAGGTGCCTCCTACTCTCCAGAAGCGCAACAAGAGCAGCAGGACCAAAGCATTGCCTGTGGAGGACAAGGGCATGGGAAGGAGGGACTGAGAACAGAGCTGGCGGGGTACCACTCCACAGCTTGAGGCCCCGTTGGAGGGACAAAAGGATCACTGCTTGGGACCTCTCCAGGCACAGCCTGCACAGCAGCTGAGTGGGGTTTCTGCAGGATTTGCAGCACATCTGCTCCAGACTCGCGTCCCTTCAGGACACAGTGACACACACAGAAGGACTCCACAACACCTAATGCTTCTGACCACAAGACTGCTCCGCTGGGGGCAAAGATGCTTTTCCTGCTCCGTTCTTGAACTTTGCGGACCCTCCAGGACGTGTCAGCAATGCTACCCATCACTTTCCAATGAGGATGGACGATCCCTGTGTGTCCATTCCCCTCCCCTCCCTATTTTACTCACCCATGATCAACGCATCCCCATTGTGCCAAAATCTAGCAGAGGGCTCACATCTCCCTTATACGGAGCTGCCCTTGCTGCCACCTGTCCCTTCAACTCCCTTGGGACTCCCTCCAGTTCCAGGGTTTGGAAGAAGTGCTTGGAGGACAGAAGGGCAAGGACACGTTGCAACTGGTAACATGCGATCGCAGCCTTGGGCAGGTGGTTGTTAGCCTGCACAGAAATGTCTTCCAGCAGGGCAATGGCTTGCCTCATCAACTGGAAGCCAGTATCCAACCTCGCTCGTTGATCACATGTCCCTTAGGGCAGCTCCTGGCCACCTTTTCCATACTCAGGCAATACCACGCACCCCTCCACTGCCCCATGTCTCTTCCAATGACCATAGCCCTTCAGGGTACTCAGCCCCTCCATGCACGAGAGAGGTCCAGCACTGGCCCTTACCCACCCACCCCGTTCCCCTCCACGGTATAACATTTCCCCTGGACGGCTCGGCTGGCCATCCCGGGAGGGAAGGGGCATGAGGAGACTCAAGCTACAATGCAGCATAAACTTTAATGAGTCTAAAGAGTGAAACAAAGCTGTGCGTGCTGGAAGGGACGCGGTCCGGGCTGCTACAAGGGCAGCTGACGGTCAGGCACCCCTTCACAGCAATGGGACGCACGTCTTCCTCCCACACACGTGGGGAGAGGGTGATGAGCAGGGCCCCTCCCAACTTGCTTCAGGATGAACCCGTGGCACAGGACAGCAGGAGACAACAGGGACTCGTGATGCGGAGAAGAAAGCAGGCGAAGGAGAAGACAACAGTTGGCCGTCTTTCCAGACAGCACAGGCTGGCACCTTGCTTCCCTCCCTCCTTTGCGGGAGGGCACGAGGGCGCTCAACCCTTCTGGAAACCCTGGCCAGCAGCTCCATCCTCAGTCCGGCACCCGGCTTTGGGCTTCCTGGTCGATGCACTCACTGGAGGTCCAGCCCGGCTTTAGCAGGGCAGGCACCTTCTGCCACAGTAGCGGCCACCAAGGCCAGAGAGGCTAAAGCCCCCGGAGTTGATGGGCACTCCCTCCTCACTCAGGATGCTGCCAACAGCAGCGGAGGTGGTGGATCCCACAGCGGTGTTCTGGGGGAAGGAGCTGAGGATGGGTCCGGGCAGGGTCACCACCACGGGAGAGGGCTGGATCACCACCCGGGAGTCCTGGCACTGCCTGACACAGGGCTCGTTGCAGCTGTTGGCAAGCGGGGTTGGGCCACAGGGACGGCACAGATCGTAGCAGGACATGGCTGCGGGATGGAGGTGCACCTGGGAGAGAGGGCAGGGAAAGCAGAGGCAGCATGTGAGGCGCAGGCCGACAGCCTGCTCGGCAAGAGCAAAGGCACAGTCTGGGGAGCAGGGAGGAAGGGAGATTAAAGAGCCCTGGTCCCCAAGGGTCCCCTCCCTGCAAAGAAAGCCCAAGGCCTTCTCCCACCTCCCCCCACCGGAGAACAGGAAGAACAGGGACACCAGGAGCAGATCGAGTAGCAAGGCTCTCAGCAAAAGCTGTGCTGAGGCAAAGGCTCAGCTGAGGCCGGAAGACAGAGAGGAAAAGGAGAAAGACAGGAAAGAGGCAAAGGCGGTTGCAGCTCACCTTCTTCACCAAGGACGAGAAGGCAAGAGAAGTGGATGAGGAAGCCTGCTGTTGGACTGGCTTTTATACTGGTCATGACTGCTCCGGGCCCAGAGGCACTCTTTGCGCATGTAATGTAATGTGTTTACCAACAAGCTCATCTTGCATGCGAAGCATCACAATTACAGAAACGGGGACACCGCTTATGTTCCCTGCAACGCTGCCTTTTCATTTCCCTCTTCGTGACATGCCCGTTCAGCCACACAGGCTCCTTTCAAGTGACAGTATTAGAGGCCAAAACGTTTCCAGGGGAAATGACACGTCAGCACAGGCAGATGATCCAGGCAGTGATGAGGAGTGTCCCACCCTGCCAGGTGATGCTAGTCCCTTGCCCTCCAGGGCCTCACTTTAAAGTGTTTCCTCAAGAATGGGGCAGGTCTCCTCCTAACCCTGAGGCTTCGGCCTGGACACCCCCATGCAGGGGTCGGCACCATCAGTCGCTCGCTCTCTCATGCTGTGCTCACTCACACTGTATTAGGCATCGCCTCTCTAGGCAGGGCACCCCGGCTCTTGGGTTTTCGACTCTCTCTCTGAGATTGAGCTTTGATCTCGGCAGAAGTTTGCCTGCCTCTTTTGCCATCTTCTTTCTCTCCTTCATCCCTACCTGCCTTGAGCAGCAGACTACCAGTGGTTAAGAATGAAGGCTATTCCCCTCCCAACACTCTTTGCTGGAGACCGCTGGCAAAGCTGGAGGCACCTCAGTGACCGAGGCACAGGCTGGCCCATCGATACACGTCCTTCTTCCTGCCACAACTTCTACTTTGGCCATCCAGACTGCTGCCACACCAGGCATGACCAAATACGTGGCAGGATTTCCACAGGACACCCAACCCTGCTCAGCAGCAAGCAGGCTCCACGAGTCTTGGCAAGGACAGTCGGAGGAGCACGGCACAAGAGGTGCCTCCTACTCTCCAGAAGCGCAACAAGAGCAGCAGGACCAAAGCATTGCCTGTGGAGGACAAGGGCATGGGAAGGAGGGACTGAGAACAGAGCTGGCGGGGTACCACTCCACAGCTTGAGGCCCCGTTGGAGGGACAAAAGGATCACTGCTTGGGACCTCTCCAGGCACAGCCTGCACAGCAGCTGAGTGGGGTTTCTGCAGGATTTGCAGCACATCTGCTCCAGACTCACGTCCCTTCAGGACACAGTGACACACACAGAAGGACTCCACAACACCTAATGCTTCTGACCACAAGACTGCTCCGCTGGGGGCAAAGATGCTTTTCCTGCTCCGTTCTTGAACTTTGCGGACCCTCCAGGACGTGTCAGCAATGCTACCCATCACTTTCCAATGAGGATGGACGATCCCTGTGTGTCCATTCCCCTCCCCTCCCTATTTTACTCACCCATGATCAACGCATCCCCATTGTGCCAAAATCTAGCAGAGGGCTCACATCTCCCTTATACGGAGCTGCCCTTGCTGCCACCTGTCCCTTCAACTCCCTTGGGACTCCCTCCAGTTCCAGGGTTTGGAAGAAGTGCTTGGAGGACAGAAGGGCAAGGACACGTTGCAACTGGTAACATGCGATCGCAGCCTTGGGCAGGTGGTTGTTAGCCTGCACAGAAATGTCTTCCAGCAGGGCAATGGCTTGCCTCATCAACTGGAAGCCAGTATCCAACCTCGCTCGTTGATCACATGTCCCTTAGGGCAGCTCCTGGCCACCTTTTCCATACTCAGGCAATACCACGCACCCCTCCACTGCCCCATGTCTCTTCCAATGACCATAGCCCTTCAGGGTACTCAGCCCCTCCATGCACGAGAGAGGTCCAGCACTGGCCCTTACCCACCCACCCCGTTCCCCTCCACGGTATAACATTTCCCCTGGACGGCTCGGCTGGCCATCCCGGGAGGGAAGGGGCATGAGGAGACTCAAGCTACAATGCAGCATAAACTTTAATGAGTCTAAAGAGTGAAACAAAGCTGTGCGTGCTGGAAGGGACGCGGTCCGGGCTGCTACAAGGGCAGCTGACGGTCAGGCACCCCTTCACAGCAATGGGACGCACGTCTTCCTCCCACACACGTGGGGAGAGGGTGATGAGCAGGGCCCCTCCCAACTTGCTTCAGGATGAACCCGTGGCACAGGACAGCAGGAGACAACAGGGACTCGTGATGCGGAGAAGAAAGCAGGCGAAGGAGAAGACAACAGTTGGCCGTCTTTCCAGACAGCACAGGCTGGCACCTTGCTTCCCTCCCTCCTTTGCGGGAGGGCACGAGGGCGCTCAACCCTTCTGGAAACCCTGGCCAGCAGCTCCATCCTCAGTCCGGCACCCGGCTTTGGGCTTCCTGGTCGATGCACTCACTGGAGGTCCAGCCCGGCTTTAGCAGGGCAGGCACCTTCTGCCACAGTAGCGGCCACCAAGGCCAGAGAGGTTAAAGCCCCCGGAGTTGATGGGCACTCCCTCCTCACTCAGGATGCTGCCAACAGCAGCGGAGGTGGTGGATCCCACAGCGGTGTTCTGGGGGAAGGAGCTGAGGATGGGTCCGGGCAGGGTCACCACCACGGGAGAGGGCTGGATCACCACCCGGGAGTCCTGGCACTGCCTGACACAGGGCTCGTTGCAGCTGTTGGCAAGCGGGGTTGGGCCACAGGGACGGCACAGATCGTAGCAGGACATGGCTGCGGGATGGAGGTGCACCTGGGAGAGAGGGCAGGGAAAGCAGAGGCAGCATGTGAGGCGCAGGCCGACAGCCTGCTCGGCAAGAGCAAAGGCACAGTCTGGGGAGCAGGGAGGAAGGGAGATTAAAGAGCCCTGGTCCCCAAGGGTCCCCTCCCTGCAAAGAAAGCCCAAGGCCTTCTCCCACCTCCCCCCACCGGAGAACAGGAAGAACAGGGACACCAGGAGCAGATCGAGTAGCAAGGCTCTCAGCAAAAGCTGTGCTGAGGCAAAGGCTCAGCTGAGGCCGGAAGACAGAGAGGAAAAGGAGAAAGACAGGAAAGAGGCAAAGGCGGTTGCAGCTCACCTTCTTCACCAAGGACGAGAAGGCAAGAGAAGTGGATGAGGAAGCCTGCTGTTGGACTGGCTTTTATACTGGTCATGACTGCTCCGGGCCCAGAGGCACTCTTTGCGCATGTAATGTAATGTGTTTACCAACAAGCTCATCTTGCATGCGAAGCATCACAATTACAGAAACGGGGACACCGCTTATGTTCCCTGCAACGCTGCCTTTTCATTTCCCTCTTCGTGACATGCCCGTTCAGCCACACAGGCTCCTTTCAAGTGACAGTATTAGAGGCCAAAACGTTTCCAGGGGAAATGACACGTCAGCACAGGCAGATGATCCAGGCAGTGATGAGGAGTGTCCCACCCTGCCAGGTGATGCTAGTCCCTTGCCCTCCAGGGCCTCACTTTAAAGTGTTTCCTCAAGAATGGGGCAGGTCTCCTCCTAACCCTGAGGCTTCGGCCTGGACACCCCCATGCAGGGGTCGGCACCATCAGTCGCTCGCTCTCTCATGCTGTGCTCACTCACACTGTATTAGGCATCGCCTCTCTAGGCAGGGCACCCCGGCTCTTGGGTTTTCGACTCTCTCTCTGAGATTGAGCTTTGATCTCGGCAGAAGTTTGCCTGCCTCTTTTGCCATCTTCTTTCTCTCCTTCATCCCTACCTGCCTTGAGCAGCAGACTACCAGTGGTTAAGAATGAAGGCTATTCCCCTCCCAACACTCTTTGCTGGAGACCGCTGGCAAAGCTGGAGGCACCTCAGTGACCGAGGCACAGGCTGGCCCATCGATACACGTCCTTCTTCCTGCCACAACTTCTACTTTGGCCATCCAGACTGCTGCCACACCAGGCATGACCAAATACGTGGCAGGATTTCCACAGGACACCCAACCCTGCTCAGCAGCAAGCAGGCTCCACGAGTCTTGGCAAGGACAGTCGGAGGAGCACGGCACAAGAGGTGCCTCCTACTCTCCAGAAGCGCAACAAGAGCAGCAGGACCAAAGCATTGCCTGTGGAGGACAAGGGCATGGGAAGGAGGGACTGAGAACAGAGCTGGCGGGGTACCACTCCACAGCTTGAGGCCCCGTTGGAGGGACAAAAGGATCACTGCTTGGGACCTCTCCAGGCACAGCCTGCACAGCAGCTGAGTGGGGTTTCTGCAGGATTTGCAGCACATCTGCTCCAGACTCACGTCCCTTCAGGACACAGTGACACACACAGAAGGACTCCACAACACCTAATGCTTCTGACCACAAGACTGCTCCGCTGGGGGCAAAGATGCTTTTCCTGCTCCGTTCTTGAACTTTGCGGACCCTCCAGGACGTGTCAGCAATGCTACCCATCACTTTCCAATGAGGATGGACGATCCCTGTGTGTCCATTCCCCTCCCCTCCCTATTTTACTCACCCATGATCAACGCATCCCCATTGTGCCAAAATCTAGCAGAGGGCTCACATCTCCCTTATACGGAGCTGCCCTTGCTGCCACCTGTCCCTTCAACTCCCTTGGGACTCCCTCCAGTTCCAGGGTTTGGAAGAAGTGCTTGGAGGACAGAAGGGCAAGGACACGTTGCAACTGGTAACATGCGATCGCAGCCTTGGGCAGGTGGTTGTTAGCCTGCACAGAAATGTCTTCCAGCAGGGCAATGGCTTGCCTCATCAACTGGAAGCCAGTATCCAACCTCGCTCGTTGATCACATGTCCCTTAGGGCAGCTCCTGGCCACCTTTTCCATACTCAGGCAATACCACGCACCCCTCCACTGCCCCATGTCTCTTCCAATGACCATAGCCCTTCAGGGTACTCAGCCCCTCCATGCACGAGAGAGGTCCAGCACTGGCCCTTACCCACCCACCCCGTTCCCCTCCACGGTATAACATTTCCCCTGGACGGCTCGGCTGGCCATCCCGGGAGGGAAGGGGCATGAGGAGACTCAAGCTACAATGCAGCATAAACTTTAATGAGTCTAAAGAGTGAAACAAAGCTGTGCGTGCTGGAAGGGACGCGGTCCGGGCTGCTACAAGGGCAGCTGACGGTCAGGCACCCCTTCACAGCAATGGGACGCACGTCTTCCTCCCACACACGTGGGGAGAGGGTGATGAGCAGGGCCCCTCCCAACTTGCTTCAGGATGAACCCGTGGCACAGGACAGCAGGAGACAACAGGGACTCGTGATGCGGAGAAGAAAGCAGGCGAAGGAGAAGACAACAGTTGGCCGTCTTTCCAGACAGCACAGGCTGGCACCTTGCTTCCCTCCCTCCTTTGCGGGAGGGCACGAGGGCGCTCAACCCTTCTGGAAACCCTGGCCAGCAGCTCCATCCTCAGTCCGGCACCCGGCTTTGGGCTTCCTGGTCGATGCACTCACTGGAGGTCCAGCCCGGCTTTAGCAGGGCAGGCACCTTCTGCCACAGTAGCGGCCACCAAGGCCAGAGAGGCTAAAGCCCCCGGAGTTGATGGGCACTCCCTCCTCACTCAGGATGCTGCCAACAGCAGCGGAGGTGGTGGATCCCACAGCGGTGTTCTGGGGGAAGGAGCTGAGGATGGGTCCGGGCAGGGTCACCACCACGGGAGAGGGCTGGATCACCACCCGGGAGTCCTGGCACTGCCTGACACAGGGCTCGTTGCAGCTGTTGGCAAGCGGGGTTGGGCCACAGGGACGGCACAGATCGTAGCAGGACATGGCTGCGGGATGGAGGTGCACCTGGGAGAGAGGGCAGGGAAAGCAGAGGCAGCATGTGAGGCGCAGGCCGACAGCCTGCTCGGCAAGAGCAAAGGCACAGTCTGGGGAGCAGGGAGGAAGGGAGATTAAAGAGCCCTGGTCCCCAAGGGTCCCCTCCCTGCAAAGAAAGCCCAAGGCCTTCTCCCACCTCCCCCCACCGGAGAACAGGAAGAACAGGGACACCAGGAGCAGATCGAGTAGCAAGGCTCTCAGCAAAAGCTGTGCTGAGGCAAAGGCTCAGCTGAGGCCGGAAGACAGAGAGGAAAAGGAGAAAGACAGGAAAGAGGCAAAGGCGGTTGCAGCTCACCTTCTTCACCAAGGACGAGAAGGCAAGAGAAGTGGATGAGGAAGCCTGCTGTTGGACTGGCTTTTATACTGGTCATGACTGCTCCGGGCCCAGAGGCACTCTTTGCGCATGTAATGTAATGTGTTTACCAACAAGCTCATCTTGCATGCGAAGCATCACAATTACAGAAACGGGGACACCGCTTATGTTCCCTGCAACGCTGCCTTTTCATTTCCCTCTTCGTGACATGCCCGTTCAGCCACACAGGCTCCTTTCAAGTGACAGTATTAGAGGCCAAAACGTTTCCAGGGGAAATGACACGTCAGCACAGGCAGATGATCCAGGCAGTGATGAGGAGTGTCCCACCCTGCCAGGTGATGCTAGTCCCTTGCCCTCCAGGGCCTCACTTTAAAGTGTTTCCTCAAGAATGGGGCAGGTCTCCTCCTAACCCTGAGGCTTCGGCCTGGACACCCCCATGCAGGGGTCGGCACCATCAGTCGCTCGCTCTCTCATGCTGTGCTCACTCACACTGTATTAGGCATCGCCTCTCTAGGCAGGGCACCCCGGCTCTTGGGTTTTCGACTCTCTCTCTGAGATTGAGCTTTGATCTCGGCAGAAGTTTGCCTGCCTCTTTTGCCATCTTCTTTCTCTCCTTCATCCCTACCTGCCTTGAGCAGCAGACTACCAGTGGTTAAGAATGAAGGCTATTCCCCTCCCAACACTCTTTGCTGGAGACCGCTGGCAAAGCTGGAGGCACCTCAGTGACCGAGGCACAGGCTGGCCCATCGATACACGTCCTTCTTCCTGCCACAACTTCTACTTTGGCCATCCAGACTGCTGCCACACCAGGCATGACCAAATACGTGGCAGGATTTCCACAGGACACCCAACCCTGCTCAGCAGCAAGCAGGCTCCACGAGTCTTGGCAAGGACAGTCGGAGGAGCACGGCACAAGAGGTGCCTCCTACTCTCCAGAAGCGCAACAAGAGCAGCAGGACCAAAGCATTGCCTGTGGAGGACAAGGGCATGGGAAGGAGGGACTGAGAACAGAGCTGGCGGGGTACCACTCCACAGCTTGAGGCCCCGTTGGAGGGACAAAAGGATCACTGCTTGGGACCTCTCCAGGCACAGCCTGCACAGCAGCTGAGTGGGGTTTCTGCAGGATTTGCAGCACATCTGCTCCAGACTCGCGTCCCTTCAGGACACAGTGACACACACAGAAGGACTCCACAACACCTAATGCTTCTGACCACAAGACTGCTCCGCTGGGGGCAAAGATGCTTTTCCTGCTCCGTTCTTGAACTTTGCGGACCCTCCAGGACGTGTCAGCAATGCTACCCATCACTTTCCAATGAGGATGGACGATCCCTGTGTGTCCATTCCCCTCCCCTCCCTATTTTACTCACCCATGATCAACGCATCCCCATTGTGCCAAAATCTAGCAGAGGGCTCACATCTCCCTTATACGGAGCTGCCCTTGCTGCCACCTGTCCCTTCAACTCCCTTGGGACTCCCTCCAGTTCCAGGGTTTGGAAGAAGTGCTTGGAGGACAGAAGGGCAAGGACACGTTGCAACTGGTAACATGCGATCGCAGCCTTGGGCAGGTGGTTGTTAGCCTGCACAGAAATGTCTTCCAGCAGGGCAATGGCTTGCCTCATCAACTGGAAGCCAGTATCCAACCTCGCTCGTTGATCACATGTCCCTTAGGGCAGCTCCTGGCCACCTTTTCCATACTCAGGCAATACCACGCACCCCTCCACTGCCCCATGTCTCTTCCAATGACCATAGCCCTTCAGGGTACTCAGCCCCTCCATGCACGAGAGAGGTCCAGCACTGGCCCTTACCCACCCACCCCGTTCCCCTCCACGGTATAACATTTCCCCTGGACGGCTCGGCTGGCCATCCCGGGAGGGAAGGGGCATGAGGAGACTCAAGCTACAATGCAGCATAAACTTTAATGAGTCTAAAGAGTGAAACAAAGCTGTGCGTGCTGGAAGGGACGCGGTCCAGGCTGCTACAAGGGCAGCTGACGGTCAGGCACCCCTTCACAGCAATGGGACGCACGTCTTCCTCCCACACACGTGGGGAGAGGGTGATGAGCAGGGCCCCTCCCAACTTGCTTCAGGATGAACCCGTGGCACAGGACAGCAGGAGACAACAGGGACTCGTGATGCGGAGAAGAAAGCAGGCGAAGGAGAAGACAACAGTTGGCCGTCTTTCCAGACAGCACAGGCTGGCACCTTGCTTCCCTCCCTCCTTTGCGGGAGGGCACGAGGGCGCTCAACCCTTCTGGAAACCCTGGCCAGCAGCTCCATCCTCAGTCCGGCACCCGGCTTTGGGCTTCCTGGTCGATGCACTCACTGGAGGTCCAGCCCGGCTTTAGCAGGGCAGGCACCTTCTGCCACAGTAGCGGCCACCAAGGCCAGAGAGGTTAAAGCCCCCGGAGTTGATGGGCACTCCCTCCTCACTCAGGATGCTGCCAACAGCAGCGGAGGTGGTGGATCCCACAGCGGTGTTCTGGGGGAAGGAGCTGAGGATGGGTCCGGGCAGGGTCACCACCACGGGAGAGGGCTGGATCACCACCCGGGAGTCCTGGCACTGCCTGACACAGGGCTCGTTGCAGCTGTTGGCAAGCGGGGTTGGGCCACAGGGACGGCACAGATCGTAGCAGGACATGGCTGCGGGATGGAGGTGCACCTGGGAGAGAGGGCAGGGAAAGCAGAGGCAGCATGTGAGGCGCAGGCCGACAGCCTGCTCGGCAAGAGCAAAGGCACAGTCTGGGGAGCAGGGAGGAAGGGAGATTAAAGAGCCCTGGTCCCCAAGGGTCCCCTCCCTGCAAAGAAAGCCCAAGGCCTTCTCCCACCTCCCCCCACTGGAGAACAGGAAGAACAGGGACACCAGGAGCAGATCGAGTAGCAAGGCTCTCAGCAAAAGCTGTGCTGAGGCAAAGGCTCAGCTGAGGCCGGAAGACAGAGAGGAAAAGGAGAAAGACAGGAAAGAGGCAAAGGCGGTTGCAGCTCACCTTCTTCACCAAGGACGAGAAGGCAAGAGAAGTGGATGAGGAAGCCTGCTGTTGGACTGGCTTTTATACTGGTCATGACTGCTCCGGGCCCAGAGGCACTCTTTGCGCATGTAATGTAATGTGTTTACCAACAAGCTCATCTTGCATGCGAAGCATCACAATTACAGAAACGGGGACACCGCTTATGTTCCCTGCAACGCTGCCTTTTCATTTCCCTCTTCGTGACATGCCCGTTCAGCCACACAGGCTCCTTTCAAGTGACAGTATTAGAGGCCAAAACGTTTCCAGGGGAAATGACACGTCAGCACAGGCAGATGATCCAGGCAGTGATGAGGAGTGTCCCACCCTGCCAGGTGATGCTAGTCCCTTGCCCTCCAGGGCCTCACTTTAAAGTGTTTCCTCAAGAATGGGGCAGGTCTCCTCCTAACCCTGAGGCTTCGGCCTGGACACCCCCATGCAGGGGTCGGCACCATCAGTCGCTCGCTCTCTCATGCTGTGCTCACTCACACTGTATTAGGCATCGCCTCTCTAGGCAGGGCACCCCGGCTCTTGGGTTTTCGACTCTCTCTCTGAGATTGAGCTTTGATCTCGGCAGAAGTTTGCCTGCCTCTTTTGCCATCTTCTTTCTCTCCTTCATCCCTACCTGCCTTGAGCAGCAGACTACCAGTGGTTAAGAATGAAGGCTATTCCCCTCCCAACACTCTTTGCTGGAGACCGCTGGCAAAGCTGGAGGCACCTCAGTGACCGAGGCACAGGCTGGCCCATCGATACACGTCCTTCTTCCTGCCACAACTTCTACTTTGGCCATCCAGACTGCTGCCACACCAGGCATGACCAAATACGTGGCAGGATTTCCACAGGACACCCAACCCTGCTCAGCAGCAAGCAGGCTCCACGAGTCTTGGCAAGGACAGTCGGAGGAGCACGGCACAAGAGGTGCCTCCTACTCTCCAGAAGCGCAACAAGAGCAGCAGGACCAAAGCATTGCCTGTGGAGGACAAGGGCATGGGAAGGAGGGACTGAGAACAGAGCTGGCGGGGTACCACTCCACAGCTTGAGGCCCCGTTGGAGGGACAAAAGGATCACTGCTTGGGACCTCTCCAGGCACAGCCTGCACAGCAGCTGAGTGGGGTTTCTGCAGGATTTGCAGCACATCTGCTCCAGACTCACGTCCCTTCAGGACACAGTGACACACACAGAAGGACTCCACAACACCTAATGCTTCTGACCACAAGACTGCTCCGCTGGGGGCAAAGATGCTTTTCCTGCTCCGTTCTTGAACTTTGCGGACCCTCCAGGACGTGTCAGCAATGCTACCCATCACTTTCCAATGAGGATGGACGATCCCTGTGTGTCCATTCCCCTCCCCTCCCTATTTTACTCACCCATGATCAACGCATCCCCATTGTGCCAAAATCTAGCAGAGGGCTCACATCTCCCTTATACGGAGCTGCCCTTGCTGCCACCTGTCCCTTCAACTCCCTTGGGACTCCCTCCAGTTCCAGGGTTTGGAAGAAGTGCTTGGAGGACAGAAGGGCAAGGACACGTTGCAACTGGTAACATGCGATCGCAGCCTTGGGCAGGTGGTTGTTAGCCTGCACAGAAATGTCTTCCAGCAGGGCAATGGCTTGCCTCATCAACTGGAAGCCAGTATCCAACCTCGCTCGTTGATCACATGTCCCTTAGGGCAGCTCCTGGCCACCTTTTCCATACTCAGGCAATACCACGCACCCCTCCACTGCCCCATGTCTCTTCCAATGACCATAGCCCTTCAGGGTACTCAGCCCCTCCATGCACGAGAGAGGTCCAGCACTGGCCCTTACCCACCCACCCCGTTCCCCTCCACGGTATAACATTTCCCCTGGACGGCTCGGCTGGCCATCCCGGGAGGGAAGGGGCATGAGGAGACTCAAGCTACAATGCAGCATAAACTTTAATGAGTCTAAAGAGTGAAACAAAGCTGTGCGTGCTGGAAGGGACGCGGTCCGGGCTGCTACAAGGGCAGCTGACGGTCAGGCACCCCTTCACAGCAATGGGACGCACGTCTTCCTCCCACACACGTGGGGAGAGGGTGATGAGCAGGGCCCCTCCCAACTTGCTTCAGGATGAACCCGTGGCACAGGACAGCAGGAGACAACAGGGACTCGTGATGCGGAGAAGAAAGCAGGCGAAGGAGAAGACAACAGTTGGCCGTCTTTCCAGACAGCACAGGCTGGCACCTTGCTTCCCTCCCTCCTTTGCGGGAGGGCACGAGGGCGCTCAACCCTTCTGGAAACCCTGGCCAGCAGCTCCATCCTCAGTCCGGCACCCGGCTTTGGGCTTCCTGGTCGATGCACTCACTGGAGGTCCAGCCCGGCTTTAGCAGGGCAGGCACCTTCTGCCACAGTAGCGGCCACCAAGGCCAGAGAGGCTAAAGCCCCCGGAGTTGATGGGCACTCCCTCCTCACTCAGGATGCTGCCAACAGCAGCGGAGGTGGTGGATCCCACAGCGGTGTTCTGGGGGAAGGAGCTGAGGATGGGTCCGGGCAGGGTCACCACCACGGGAGAGGGCTGGATCACCACCCGGGAGTCCTGGCACTGCCTGACACAGGGCTCGTTGCAGCTGTTGGCAAGCGGGGTTGGGCCACAGGGACGGCACAGATCGTAGCAGGACATGGCTGCGGGATGGAGGTGCACCTGGGAGAGAGGGCAGGGAAAGCAGAGGCAGCATGTGAGGCGCAGGCCGACAGCCTGCTCGGCAAGAGCAAAGGCACAGTCTGGGGAGCAGGGAGGAAGGGAGATTAAAGAGCCTTGGTCCCCAAGGGTCCCCTCCCTGCAAAGAAAGCCCAAGGCCTTCTCCCACCTCCCCCCACTGGAGAACAGGAAGAACAGGGACACCAGGAGCAGATCGAGTAGCAAGGCTCTCAGCAAAAGCTGTGCTGAGGCAAAGGCTCAGCTGAGGCCGGAAGACAGAGAGGAAAAGGAGAAAGACAAGAAAGAGGCAAAGGCGGTTGCAGCTCACCTTCTTCACCAAGGACGAGAAGGCAAGAGAAGTGGATGAGGAAGCCTGCTGTTGGACTGGCTTTTATACTGGTCATGACTGCTCCGGGCCCAGAGGCACTCTTTGCGCATGTAATGTAATGTGTTTACCAACAAGCTCATCTTGCATGCGAAGCATCACAATTACAGAAACGGGGACACCGCTTATGTTCCCTGCAACGCTGCCTTTTCATTTCCCTCTTCGTGACATGCCCGTTCAGCCACACAGGCTCCTTTCAAGTGACAGTATTAGAGGCCAAAACGTTTCCAGGGGAAATGACACGTCAGCACAGGCAGATGATCCAGGCAGTGATGAGGAGTGTCCCACCCTGCCAGGTGATGCTAGTCCCTTGCCCTCCAGGGCCTCACTTTAAAGTGTTTCCTCAAGAATGGGGCAGGTCTCCTCCTAACCCTGAGGCTTCGGCCTGGACACCCCCATGCAGGGGTCGGCACCATCAGTCGCTCGCTCTCTCATGCTGTGCTCACTCACACTGTATTAGGCATCGCCTCTCTAGGCAGGGCACCCCGGCTCTTGGGTTTTCGACTCTCTCTCTGAGATTGAGCTTTGATCTCGGCAGAAGTTTGCCTGCCTCTTTTGCCATCTTCTTTCTCTCCTTCATCCCTACCTGCCTTGAGCAGCAGACTACCAGTGGTTAAGAATGAAGGCTATTCCCCTCCCAACACTCTTTGCTGGAGACCGCTGGCAAAGCTGGAGGCACCTCAGTGACCGAGGCACAGGCTGGCCCATCGATACACGTCCTTCTTCCTGCCACAACTTCTACTTTGGCCATCCAGACTGCTGCCACACCAGGCATGACCAAATACGTGGCAGGATTTCCACAGGACACCCAACCCTGCTCAGCAGCAAGCAGGCTCCACGAGTCTTGGCAAGGACAGTCGGAGGAGCACGGCACAAGAGGTGCCTCCTACTCTCCAGAAGCGCAACAAGAGCAGCAGGACCAAAGCATTGCCTGTGGAGGACAAGGGCATGGGAAGGAGGGACTGAGAACAGAGCTGGCGGGGTACCACTCCACAGCTTGAGGCCCTGTTGGAGGGACAAAAGGATCACTGCTTGGGACCTCTCCAGGCACAGCCTGCACAGCAGCTGAGTGGGGTTTCTGCAGGATTTGCAGCACATCTGCTCCAGACTCGCGTCCCTTCAGGACACAGTGACACACACAGAAGGACTCCACAACACCTAATGCTTCTGACCACAAGACTGCTCCGCTGGGGGCAAAGATGCTTTTCCTGCTCCGTTCTTGAACTTTGCGGACCCTCCAGGATGTGTCAGCAATGCTACCCATCACTTTCCAATGAGGATGGACGATCCCTGTGTGTCCATTCCCCTCCCCTCCCTATTTTACTCACCCATGATCAACGCATCCCCATTGTGCCAAAATCTAGCAGAGGGCTCACATCTCCCTTATACGGAGCTGCCCTTGCTGCCACCTGTCCCTTCAACTCCCTTGGGACTCCCTCCAGTTCCAGGGTTTGGAAGAAGTGCTTGGAGGACAGAAGGGCAAGGACACGTTGCAACTGGTAACATGCGATCGCAGCCTTGGGCAGGTGGTTGTTAGCCTGCACAGAAATGTCTTCCAGCAGGGCAATGGCTTGCCTCATCAACTGGAAGCCAGTATCCAACCTCGCTCGTTGATCACATGTCCCTTAGGGCAGCTCCTGGCCACCTTTTCCATACTCAGGCAATACCACGCACCCCTCCACTGCCCCATGTCTCTTCCAATGACCATAGCCCTTCAGGGTACTCAGCCCCTCCATGCACGAGAGAGGTCCAGCACTGGCCCTTACCCACCCACCCCGTTCCCCTCCACGGTATAACATTTCCCCTGGACGGCTCGGCTGGCCATCCCGGGAGGGAAGGGGCATGAGGAGACTCAAGCTACAATGCAGCATAAACTTTAATGAGTCTAAAGAGTGAAACAAAGCTGTGCGTGCTGGAAGGGACGCGGTCCGGGCTGCTACAAGGGCAGCTGACGGTCAGGCACCCCTTCACAGCAATGGGACGCACGTCTTCCTCCCACACACGTGGGGAGAGGGTGATGAGCAGGGCCCCTCCCAACTTGCTTCAGGATGAACCCGTGGCACAGGACAGCAGGAGACAACAGGGACTCGTGATGCGGAGAAGAAAGCAGGCGAAGGAGAAGACAACAGTTGGCCGTCTTTCCAGACAGCACAGGCTGGCACCTTGCTTCCCTCCCTCCTTTGCGGGAGGGCACGAGGGCGCTCAACCCTTCTGGAAACCCTGGCCAGCAGCTCCATCCTCAGTCCGGCACCCGGCTTTGGGCTTCCTGGTCGATGCACTCACTGGAGGTCCAGCCCGGCTTTAGCAGGGCAGGCACCTTCTGCCACAGTAGCGGCCACCAAGGCCAGAGAGGTTAAAGCCCCCGGAGTTGATGGGCACTCCCTCCTCACTCAGGATGCTGCCAACAGCAGCGGAGGTGGTGGATCCCACAGCGGTGTTCTGGGGGAAGGAGCTGAGGATGGGTCCGGGCAGGGTCACCACCACGGGAGAGGGCTGGATCACCACCCGGGAGTCCTGGCACTGCCTGACACAGGGCTCGTTGCAGCTGTTGGCAAGCGGGGTTGGGCCACAGGGACGGCACAGATCGTAGCAGGACATGGCTGCGGGATGGAGGTGCACCTGGGAGAGAGGGCAGGGAAAGCAGAGGCAGCATGTGAGGCGCAGGCCGACAGCCTGCTCGGCAAGAGCAAAGGCACAGTCTGGGGAGCAGGGAGGAAGGGAGATTAAAGAGCCCTGGTCCCCAAGGGTCCCCTCCCTGCAAAGAAAGCCCAAGGCCTTCTCCCACCTCCCCCCACTGGAGAACAGGAAGAACAGGGACACCAGGAGCAGATCGAGTAGCAAGGCTCTCAGCAAAAGCTGTGCTGAGGCAAAGGCTCAGCTGAGGCCGGAAGACAGAGAGGAAAAGGAGAAAGACAAGAAAGAGGCAAAGGCGGTTGCAGCTCACCTTCTTCACCAAGGACGAGAAGGCAAGAGAAGTGGATGAGGAAGCCTGCTGTTGGACTGGCTTTTATACTGGTCATGACTGCTCCGGGCCCAGAGGCACTCTTTGCGCATGTAATGTAATGTGTTTACCAACAAGCTCATCTTGCATGCGAAGCATCACAATTACAGAAACGGGGACACCGCTTATGTTCCCTGCAACGCTGCCTTTTCATTTCCCTCTTCGTGACATGCCCGTTCAGCCACACAGGCTCCTTTCAAGTGACAGTATTAGAGGCCAAAACGTTTCCAGGGGAAATGACACGTCAGCACAGGCAGATGATCCAGGCAGTGATGAGGAGTGTCCCACCCTGCCAGGTGATGCTAGTCCCTTGCCCTCCAGGGCCTCACTTTAAAGTGTTTCCTCAAGAATGGGGCAGGTCTCCTCCTAACCCTGAGGCTTCGGCCTGGACACCCCCATGCAGGGGTCGGCACCATCAGTCGCTCGCTCTCTCATGCTGTGCTCACTCACACTGTATTAGGCATCGCCTCTCTAGGCAGGGCACCCCGGCTCTTGGGTTTTCGACTCTCTCTCTGAGATTGAGCTTTGATCTCGGCAGAAGTTTGCCTGCCTCTTTTGCCATCTTCTTTCTCTCCTTCATCCCTACCTGCCTTGAGCAGCAGACTACCAGTGGTTAAGAATGAAGGCTATTCCCCTCCCAACACTCTTTGCTGGAGACCGCTGGCAAAGCTGGAGGCACCTCAGTGACCGAGGCACAGGCTGGCCCATCGATACACGTCCTTCTTCCTGCCACAACTTCTACTTTGGCCATCCAGACTGCTGCCACACCAGGCATGACCAAATACGTGGCAGGATTTCCACAGGACACCCAACCCTGCTCAGCAGCAAGCAGGCTCCACGAGTCTTGGCAAGGACAGTCGGAGGAGCACGGCACAAGAGGTGCCTCCTACTCTCCAGAAGCGCAACAAGAGCAGCAGGACCAAAGCATTGCCTGTGGAGGACAAGGGCATGGGAAGGAGGGACTGAGAACAGAGCTGGCGGGGTACCACTCCACAGCTTGAGGCCCCGTTGGAGGGACAAAAGGATCACTGCTTGGGACCTCTCCAGGCACAGCCTGCACAGCAGCTGAGTGGGGTTTCTGCAGGATTTGCAGCACATCTGCTCCAGACTCGCGTCCCTTCAGGACACAGTGACACACACAGAAGGACTCCACAACACCTAATGCTTCTGACCACAAGACTGCTCCGCTGGGGGCAAAGATGCTTTTCCTGCTCCGTTCTTGAACTTTGCGGACCCTCCAGGACGTGTCAGCAATGCTACCCATCACTTTCCAATGAGGATGGACGATCCCTGTGTGTCCATTCCCCTCCCCTCCCTATTTTACTCACCCATGATCAACGCATCCCCATTGTGCCAAAATCTAGCAGAGGGCTCACATCTCCCTTATACAGAGCTGCCCTTGCTGCCACCTGTCCCTTCAACTCCCTTGGGACTCCCTCCAGTTCCAGGGTTTGGAAGAAGTGCTTGGAGGACAGAAGGGCAAGGACACGTTGCAACTGGTAACATGCGATCGCAGCCTTGGGCAGGTGGTTGTTAGCCTGCACAGAAATGTCTTCCAGCAGGGCAATGGCTTGCCTCATCAACTGGAAGCCAGTATCCAACCTCGCTCGTTGATCACATGTCCCTTAGGGCAGCTCCTGGCCACCTTTTCCATACTCAGGCAATACCACGCACCCCTCCACTGCCCCATGTCTCTTCCAATGACCATAGCCCTTCAGGGTACTCAGCCCCTCCATGCACGAGAGAGGTCCAGCACTGGCCCTTACCCACCCACCCCGTTCCCCTCCACGGTATAACATTTCCCCTGGACGGCTCGGCTGGCCATCCCGGGAGGGAAGGGGCATGAGGAGACTCAAGCTACAATGCAGCATAAACTTTAATGAGTCTAAAGAGTGAAACAAAGCTGTGCGTGCTGGAAGGGACGCGGTCCGGGCTGCTACAAGGGCAGCTGACGGTCAGGCACCCCTTCACAGCAATGGGACGCACGTCTTCCTCCCACACACGTGGGGAGAGGGTGATGAGCAGGGCCCCTCCCAACTTGCTTCAGGATGAACCCGTGGCACAGGACAGCAGGAGACAACAGGGACTCGTGATGCGGAGAAGAAAGCAGGCGAAGGAGAAGACAACAGTTGGCCGTCTTTCCAGACAGCACAGGCTGGCACCTTGCTTCCCTCCCTCCTTTGCGGGAGGGCACGAGGGCGCTCAACCCTTCTGGAAACCCTGGCCAGCAGCTCCATCCTCAGTCCGGCACCCGGCTTTGGGCTTCCTGGTCGATGCACTCACTGGAGGTCCAGCCCGGCTTTAGCAGGGCAGGCACCTTCTGCCACAGTAGCGGCCACCAAGGCCAGAGAGGTTAAAGCCCCCGGAGTTGATGGGCACTCCCTCCTCACTCAGGATGCTGCCAACAGCAGCGGAGGTGGTGGATCCCACAGCGGTGTTCTGGGGGAAGGAGCTGAGGATGGGTCCGGGCAGGGTCACCACCACGGGAGAGGGCTGGATCACCACCCGGGAGTCCTGGCACTGCCTGACACAGGGCTCGTTGCAGCTGTTGGCAAGCGGGGTTGGGCCACAGGGACGGCACAGATCGTAGCAGGACATGGCTGCGGGATGGAGGTGCACCTGGGAGAGAGGGCAGGGAAAGCAGAGGCAGCATGTGAGGCGCAGGCCGACAGCCTGCTCGGCAAGAGCAAAGGCACAGTCTGGGGAGCAGGGAGGAAGGGAGATTAAAGAGCCCTGGTCCCCAAGGGTCCCCTCCCTGCAAAGAAAGCCCAAGGCCTTCTCCCACCTCCCCCCACCGGAGAACAGGAAGAACAGGGACACCAGGAGCAGATCGAGTAGCAAGGCTCTCAGCAAAAGCTGTGCTGAGGCAAAGGCTCAGCTGAGGCCGGAAGACAGAGAGGAAAAGGAGAAAGACAGGAAAGAGGCAAAGGCGGTTGCAGCTCACCTTCTTCACCAAGGACGAGAAGGCAAGAGAAGTGGATGAGGAAGCCTGCTGTTGGACTGGCTTTTATACTGGTCATGACTGCTCCGGGCCCAGAGGCACTCTTTGCGCATGTAATGTAATGTGTTTACCAACAAGCTCATCTTGCATGCGAAGCATCACAATTACAGAAACGGGGACACCGCTTATGTTCCCTGCAACGCTGCCTTTTCATTTCCCTCTTCGTGACATGCCCGTTCAGCCACACAGGCTCCTTTCAAGTGACAGTATTAGAGGCCAAAACGTTTCCAGGGGAAATGACACGTCAGCACAGGCAGATGATCCAGGCAGTGATGAGGAGTGTCCCACCCTGCCAGGTGATGCTAGTCCCTTGCCCTCCAGGGCCTCACTTTAAAGTGTTTCCTCAAGAATGGGGCAGGTCTCCTCCTAACCCTGAGGCTTCGGCCTGGACACCCCCATGCAGGGGTCGGCACCATCAGTCGCTCGCTCTCTCATGCTGTGCTCACTCACACTGTATTAGGCATCGCCTCTCTAGGCAGGGCACCCCGGCTCTTGGGTTTTCGACTCTCTCTCTGAGATTGAGCTTTGATCTCGGCAGAAGTTTGCCTGCCTCTTTTGCCATCTTCTTTCTCTCCTTCATCCCTACCTGCCTTGAGCAGCAGACTACCAGTGGTTAAGAATGAAGGCTATTCCCCTCCCAACACTCTTTGCTGGAGACCGCTGGCAAAGCTGGAGGCACCTCAGTGACCGAGGCACAGGCTGGCCCATCGATACACGTCCTTCTTCCTGCCACAACTTCTACTTTGGCCATCCAGACTGCTGCCACACCAGGCATGACCAAATACGTGGCAGGATTTCCACAGGACACCCAACCCTGCTCAGCAGCAAGCAGGCTCCACGAGTCTTGGCAAGGACAGTCGGAGGAGCACGGCACAAGAGGTGCCTCCTACTCTCCAGAAGCGCAACAAGAGCAGCAGGACCAAAGCATTGCCTGTGGAGGACAAGGGCATGGGAAGGAGGGACTGAGAACAGAGCTGGCGGGGTACCACTCCACAGCTTGAGGCCCCGTTGGAGGGACAAAAGGATCACTGCTTGGGACCTCTCCAGGCACAGCCTGCACAGCAGCTGAGTGGGGTTTCTGCAGGATTTGCAGCACATCTGCTCCAGACTCACGTCCCTTCAGGACACAGTGACACACACAGAAGGACTCCACAACACCTAATGCTTCTGACCACAAGACTGCTCCGCTGGGGGCAAAGATGCTTTTCCTGCTCCGTTCTTGAACTTTGCGGACCCTCCAGGACGTGTCAGCAATGCTACCCATCACTTTCCAATGAGGATGGACGATCCCTGTGTGTCCATTCCCCTCCCCTCCCTATTTTACTCACCCATGATCAACGCATCCCCATTGTGCCAAAATCTAGCAGAGGGCTCACATCTCCCTTATACAGAGCTGCCCTTGCTGCCACCTGTCCCTTCAACTCCCTTGGGACTCCCTCCAGTTCCAGGGTTTGGAAGAAGTGCTTGGAGGACAGAAGGGCAAGGACACGTTGCAACTGGTAACATGCGATCGCAGCCTTGGGCAGGTGGTTGTTAGCCTGCACAGAAATGTCTTCCAGCAGGGCAATGGCTTGCCTCATCAACTGGAAGCCAGTATCCAACCTCGCTCGTTGATCACATGTCCCTTAGGGCAGCTCCTGGCCACCTTTTCCATACTCAGGCAATACCACGCACCCCTCCACTGCCCCATGTCTCTTCCAATGACCATAGCCCTTCAGGGTACTCAGCCCCTCCATGCACGAGAGAGGTCCAGCACTGGCCCTTACCCACCCACCCCGTTCCCCTCCACGGTATAACATTTCCCCTGGACGGCTCGGCTGGCCATCCCGGGAGGGAAGGGGCATGAGGAGACTCAAGCTACAATGCAGCATAAACTTTAATGAGTCTAAAGAGTGAAACAAAGCTGTGCGTGCTGGAAGGGACGCGGTCCGGGCTGCTACAAGGGCAGCTGACGGTCAGGCACCCCTTCACAGCAATGGGACGCACGTCTTCCTCCCACACACGTGGGGAGAGGGTGATGAGCAGGGCCCCTCCCAACTTGCTTCAGGATGAACCCGTGGCACAGGACAGCAGGAGACAACAGGGACTCGTGATGCGGAGAAGAAAGCAGGCGAAGGAGAAGACAACAGTTGGCCGTCTTTCCAGACAGCACAGGCTGGCACCTTGCTTCCCTCCCTCCTTTGCGGGAGGGCACGAGGGCGCTCAACCCTTCTGGAAACCCTGGCCAGCAGCTCCATCCTCAGTCCGGCACCCGGCTTTGGGCTTCCTGGTCGATGCACTCACTGGAGGTCCAGCCCGGCTTTAGCAGGGCAGGCACCTTCTGCCACAGTAGCGGCCACCAAGGCCAGAGAGGTTAAAGCCCCCGGAGTTGATGGGCACTCCCTCCTCACTCAGGATGCTGCCAACAGCAGCGGAGGTGGTGGATCCCACAGCGGTGTTCTGGGGGAAGGAGCTGAGGATGGGTCCGGGCAGGGTCACCACCACGGGAGAGGGCTGGATCACCACCCGGGAGTCCTGGCACTGCCTGACACAGGGCTCGTTGCAGCTGTTGGCAAGCGGGGTTGGGCCACAGGGACGGCACAGATCGTAGCAGGACATGGCTGCGGGATGGAGGTGCACCTGGGAGAGAGGGCAGGGAAAGCAGAGGCAGCATGTGAGGCGCAGGCCGACAGCCTGCTCGGCAAGAGCAAAGGCACAGTCTGGGGAGCAGGGAGGAAGGGAGATTAAAGAGCCCTGGTCCCCAAGGGTCCCCTCCCTGCAAAGAAAGCCCAAGGCCTTCTCCCACCTCCCCCCACCGGAGAACAGGAAGAACAGGGACACCAGGAGCAGATCGAGTAGCAAGGCTCTCAGCAAAAGCTGTGCTGAGGCAAAGGCTCAGCTGAGGCCGGAAGACAGAGAGGAAAAGGAGAAAGACAGGAAAGAGGCAAAGGCGGTTGCAGCTCACCTTCTTCACCAAGGACGAGAAGGCAAGAGAAGTGGATGAGGAAGCCTGCTGTTGGACTGGCTTTTATACTGGTCATGACTGCTCCGGGCCCAGAGGCACTCTTTGCGCATGTAATGTAATGTGTTTACCAACAAGCTCATCTTGCATGCGAAGCATCACAATTACAGAAACGGGGACACCGCTTATGTTCCCTGCAACGCTGCCTTTTCATTTCCCTCTTCGTGACATGCCCGTTCAGCCACACAGGCTCCTTTCAAGTGACAGTATTAGAGGCCAAAACGTTTCCAGGGGAAATGACACGTCAGCACAGGCAGATGATCCAGGCAGTGATGAGGAGTGTCCCACCCTGCCAGGTGATGCTAGTCCCTTGCCCTCCAGGGCCTCACTTTAAAGTGTTTCCTCAAGAATGGGGCAGGTCTCCTCCTAACCCTGAGGCTTCGGCCTGGACACCCCCATGCAGGGGTCGGCACCATCAGTCGCTCGCTCTCTCATGCTGTGCTCACTCACACTGTATTAGGCATCGCCTCTCTAGGCAGGGCACCCCGGCTCTTGGGTTTTCGACTCTCTCTCTGAGATTGAGCTTTGATCTCGGCAGAAGTTTGCCTGCCTCTTTTGCCATCTTCTTTCTCTCCTTCATCCCTACCTGCCTTGAGCAGCAGACTACCAGTGGTTAAGAATGAAGGCTATTCCCCTCCCAACACTCTTTGCTGGAGACCGCTGGCAAAGCTGGAGGCACCTCAGTGACCGAGGCACAGGCTGGCCCATCGATACACGTCCTTCTTCCTGCCACAACTTCTACTTTGGCCATCCAGACTGCTGCCACACCAGGCATGACCAAATACGTGGCAGGATTTCCACAGGACACCCAACCCTGCTCAGCAGCAAGCAGGCTCCACGAGTCTTGGCAAGGACAGTCGGAGGAGCACGGCACAAGAGGTGCCTCCTACTCTCCAGAAGCGCAACAAGAGCAGCAGGACCAAAGCATTGCCTGTGGAGGACAAGGGCATGGGAAGGAGGGACTGAGAACAGAGCTGGCGGGGTACCACTCCACAGCTTGAGGCCCCGTTGGAGGGACAAAAGGATCACTGCTTGGGACCTCTCCAGGCACAGCCTGCACAGCAGCTGAGTGGGGTTTCTGCAGGATTTGCAGCACATCTGCTCCAGACTCACGTCCCTTCAGGACACAGTGACACACACAGAAGGACTCCACAACACCTAATGCTTCTGACCACAAGACTGCTCCGCTGGGGGCAAAGATGCTTTTCCTGCTCCGTTCTTGAACTTTGCGGACCCTCCAGGACGTGTCAGCAATGCTACCCATCACTTTCCAATGAGGATGGACGATCCCTGTGTGTCCATTCCCCTCCCCTCCCTATTTTACTCACCCATGATCAACGCATCCCCATTGTGCCAAAATCTAGCAGAGGGCTCACATCTCCCTTATACAGAGCTGCCCTTGCTGCCACCTGTCCCTTCAACTCCCTTGGGACTCCCTCCAGTTCCAGGGTTTGGAAGAAGTGCTTGGAGGACAGAAGGGCAAGGACACGTTGCAACTGGTAACATGCGATCGCAGCCTTGGGCAGGTGGTTGTTAGCCTGCACAGAAATGTCTTCCAGCAGGGCAATGGCTTGCCTCATCAACTGGAAGCCAGTATCCAACCTCGCTCGTTGATCACATGTCCCTTAGGGCAGCTCCTGGCCACCTTTTCCATACTCAGGCAATACCACGCACCCCTCCACTGCCCCATGTCTCTTCCAATGACCATAGCCCTTCAGGGTACTCAGCCCCTCCATGCACGAGAGAGGTCCAGCACTGGCCCTTACCCACCCACCCCGTTCCCCTCCACGGTATAACATTTCCCCTGGACGGCTCGGCTGGCCATCCCGGGAGGGAAGGGGCATGAGGAGACTCAAGCTACAATGCAGCATAAACTTTAATGAGTCTAAAGAGTGAAACAAAGCTGTGCGTGCTGGAAGGGACGCGGTCCGGGCTGCTACAAGGGCAGCTGACGGTCAGGCACCCCTTCACAGCAATGGGACGCACGTCTTCCTCCCACACACGTGGGGAGAGGGTGATGAGCAGGGCCCCTCCCAACTTGCTTCAGGATGAACCCGTGGCACAGGACAGCAGGAGACAACAGGGACTCGTGATGCGGAGAAGAAAGCAGGCGAAGGAGAAGACAACAGTTGGCCGTCTTTCCAGACAGCACAGGCTGGCACCTTGCTTCCCTCCCTCCTTTGCGGGAGGGCACGAGGGCGCTCAACCCTTCTGGAAACCCTGGCCAGCAGCTCCATCCTCAGTCCGGCACCCGGCTTTGGGCTTCCTGGTCGATGCACTCACTGGAGGTCCAGCCCGGCTTTAGCAGGGCAGGCACCTTCTGCCACAGTAGCGGCCACCAAGGCCAGAGAGGTTAAAGCCCCCGGAGTTGATGGGCACTCCCTCCTCACTCAGGATGCTGCCAACAGCAGCGGAGGTGGTGGATCCCACAGCGGTGTTCTGGGGGAAGGAGCTGAGGATGGGTCCGGGCAGGGTCACCACCACGGGAGAGGGCTGGATCACCACCCGGGAGTCCTGGCACTGCCTGACACAGGGCTCGTTGCAGCTGTTGGCAAGCGGGGTTGGGCCACAGGGACGGCACAGATCGTAGCAGGACATGGCTGCGGGATGGAGGTGCACCTGGGAGAGAGGGCAGGGAAAGCAGAGGCAGCATGTGAGGCGCAGGCCGACAGCCTGCTCGGCAAGAGCAAAGGCACAGTCTGGGGAGCAGGGAGGAAGGGAGATTAAAGAGCCCTGGTCCCCAAGGGTCCCCTCCCTGCAAAGAAAGCCCAAGGCCTTCTCCCACCTCCCCCCACCGGAGAACAGGAAGAACAGGGACACCAGGAGCAGATCGAGTAGCAAGGCTCTCAGCAAAAGCTGTGCTGAGGCAAAGGCTCAGCTGAGGCCGGAAGACAGAGAGGAAAAGGAGAAAGACAGGAAAGAGGCAAAGGCGGTTGCAGCTCACCTTCTTCACCAAGGACGAGAAGGCAAGAGAAGTGGATGAGGAAGCCTGCTGTTGGACTGGCTTTTATACTGGTCATGACTGCTCCGGGCCCAGAGGCACTCTTTGCGCATGTAATGTAATGTGTTTACCAACAAGCTCATCTTGCATGCGAAGCATCACAATTACAGAAACGGGGACACCGCTTATGTTCCCTGCAACGCTGCCTTTTCATTTCCCTCTTCGTGACATGCCCATTCAGCCACACAGGCTCCTTTCAAGTGACAGTATTAGAGGCCAAAACGTTTCCAGGGGAAATGACACGTCAGCACAGGCAGATGATCCAGGCAGTGATGAGGAGTGTCCCACCCTGCCAGGTGATGCTAGTCCCTTGCCCTCCAGGGCCTCACTTTAAAGTGTTTCCTCAAGAATGGGGCAGGTCTCCTCCTAACCCTGAGGCTTCGGCCTGGACACCCCCATGCAGGGGTCGGCACCATCAGTCGCTCGCTCTCTCATGCTGTGCTCACTCACACTGTATTAGGCATCGCCTCTCTAGGCAGGGCACCCCGGCTCTTGGGTTTTCGACTCTCTCTCTGAGATTGAGCTTTGATCTCGGCAGAAGTTTGCCTGCCTCTTTTGCCATCTTCTTTCTCTCCTTCATCCCTACCTGCCTTGAGCAGCAGACTACCAGTGGTTAAGAATGAAGGCTATTCCCCTCCCAACACTCTTTGCTGGAGACCGCTGGCAAAGCTGGAGGCACCTCAGTGACCGAGGCACAGGCTGGCCCATCGATACACGTCCTTCTTCCTGCCACAACTTCTACTTTGGCCATCCAGACTGCTGCCACACCAGGCATGACCAAATACGTGGCAGGATTTCCACAGGACACCCAACCCTGCTCAGCAGCAAGCAGGCTCCACGAGTCTTGGCAAGGACAGTCGGAGGAGCACGGCACAAGAGGTGCCTCCTACTCTCCAGAAGCGCAACAAGAGCAGCAGGACCAAAGCATTGCCTGTGGAGGACAAGGGCATGGGAAGGAGGGACTGAGAACAGAGCTGGCGGGGTACCACTCCACAGCTTGAGGCCCCGTTGGAGGGACAAAAGGATCACTGCTTGGGACCTCTCCAGGCACAGCCTGCACAGCAGCTGAGTGGGGTTTCTGCAGGATTTGCAGCACATCTGCTCCAGACTCACGTCCCTTCAGGACACAGTGACACACACAGAAGGACTCCACAACACCTAATGCTTCTGACCACAAGACTGCTCCGCTGGGGGCAAAGATGCTTTTCCTGCTCCGTTCTTGAACTTTGCGGACCCTCCAGGACGTGTCAGCAATGCTACCCATCACTTTCCAATGAGGATGGACGATCCCTGTGTGTCCATTCCCCTCCCCTCCCTATTTTACTCACCCATGATCAACGCATCCCCATTGTGCCAAAATCTAGCAGAGGGCTCACATCTCCCTTATACAGAGCTGCCCTTGCTGCCACCTGTCCCTTCAACTCCCTTGGGACTCCCTCCAGTTCCAGGGTTTGGAAGAAGTGCTTGGAGGACAGAAGGGCAAGGACACGTTGCAACTGGTAACATGCGATCGCAGCCTTGGGCAGGTGGTTGTTAGCCTGCACAGAAATGTCTTCCAGCAGGGCAATGGCTTGCCTCATCAACTGGAAGCCAGTATCCAACCTCACTCGTTGATCACATGTCCCTTAGGGCAGCTCCTGGCCACCTTTTCCATACTCAGGCAATACCACGCACCCCTCCACTGCCCCATGTCTCTTCCAATGACCATAGCCCTTCAGGGTACTCAGCCCCTCCATGCACGAGAGAGGTCCAGCACTGGCCCTTACCCACCCACCCCGTTCCCCTCCACGGTATAACATTTCCCCTGGACGGCTCGGCTGGCCATCCCGGGAGGGAAGGGGCATGAGGAGACTCAAGCTACAATGCAGCATAAACTTTAATGAGTCTAAAGAGTGAAACAAAGCTGTGCGTGCTGGAAGGGACGCGGTCCGGGCTGCTACAAGGGCAGCTGACGGTCAGGCACCCCTTCACAGCAATGGGACGCACGTCTTCCTCCCACACACGTGGGGAGAGGGTGATGAGCAGGGCCCCTCCCAACTTGCTTCAGGATGAACCCGTGGCACAGGACAGCAGGAGACAACAGGGACTCGTGATGCGGAGAAGAAAGCAGGCGAAGGAGAAGACAACAGTTGGCCGTCTTTCCAGACAGCACAGGCTGGCACCTTGCTTCCCTCCCTCCTTTGCGGGAGGGCACGAGGGCGCTCAACCCTTCTGGAAACCCTGGCCAGCAGCTCCATCCTCAGTCCGGCACCCGGCTTTGGGCTTCCTGGTCGATGCACTCACTGGAGGTCCAGCCCGGCTTTAGCAGGGCAGGCACCTTCTGCCACAGTAGCGGCCACCAAGGCCAGAGAGGTTAAAGCCCCCGGAGTTGATGGGCACTCCCTCCTCACTCAGGATGCTGCCAACAGCAGCGGAGGTGGTGGATCCCACAGCGGTGTTCTGGGGGAAGGAGCTGAGGATGGGTCCGGGCAGGGTCACCACCACGGGAGAGGGCTGGATCACCACCCGGGAGTCCTGGCACTGCCTGACACAGGGCTCGTTGCAGCTGTTGGCAAGCGGGGTTGGGCCACAGGGACGGCACAGATCGTAGCAGGACATGGCTGCGGGATGGAGGTGCACCTGGGAGAGAGGGCAGGGAAAGCAGAGGCAGCATGTGAGGCGCAGGCCGACAGCCTGCTCGGCAAGAGCAAAGGCACAGTCTGGGGAGCAGGGAGGAAGGGAGATTAAAGAGCCCTGGTCCCCAAGGGTCCCCTCCCTGCAAAGAAAGCCCAAGGCCTTCTCCCACCTCCCCCCACCGGAGAACAGGAAGAACAGGGACACCAGGAGCAGATCGAGTAGCAAGGCTCTCAGCAAAAGCTGTGCTGAGGCAAAGGCTCAGCTGAGGCCGGAAGACAGAGAGGAAAAGGAGAAAGACAGGAAAGAGGCAAAGGCGGTTGCAGCTCACCTTCTTCACCAAGGACGAGAAGGCAAGAGAAGTGGATGAGGAAGCCTGCTGTTGGACTGGCTTTTATACTGGTCATGACTGCTCCGGGCCCAGAGGCACTCTTTGCGCATGTAATGTAATGTGTTTACCAACAAGCTCATCTTGCATGCGAAGCATCACAATTACAGAAACGGGGACACCGCTTATGTTCCCTGCAACGCTGCCTTTTCATTTCCCTCTTCGTGACATGCCCGTTCAGCCACACAGGCTCCTTTCAAGTGACAGTATTAGAGGCCAAAACGTTTCCAGGGGAAATGACACGTCAGCACAGGCAGATGATCCAGGCAGTGATGAGGAGTGTCCCACCCTGCCAGGTGATGCTAGTCCCTTGCCCTCCAGGGCCTCACTTTAAAGTGTTTCCTCAAGAATGGGGCAGGTCTCCTCCTAACCCTGAGGCTTCGGCCTGGACACCCCCATGCAGGGGTCGGCACCATCAGTCGCTCGCTCTCTCATGCTGTGCTCACTCACACTGTATTAGGCATCGCCTCTCTAGGCAGGGCACCCCGGCTCTTGGGTTTTCGACTCTCTCTCTGAGATTGAGCTTTGATCTCGGCAGAAGTTTGCCTGCCTCTTTTGCCATCTTCTTTCTCTCCTTCATCCCTACCTGCCTTGAGCAGCAGACTACCAGTGGTTAAGAATGAAGGCTATTCCCCTCCCAACACTCTTTGCTGGAGACCGCTGGCAAAGCTGGAGGCACCTCAGTGACCGAGGCACAGGCTGGCCCATCGATACACGTCCTTCTTCCTGCCACAACTTCTACTTTGGCCATCCAGACTGCTGCCACACCAGGCATGACCAAATACGTGGCAGGATTTCCACAGGACACCCAACCCTGCTCAGCAGCAAGCAGGCTCCACGAGTCTTGGCAAGGACAGTCGGAGGAGCACGGCACAAGAGGTGCCTCCTACTCTCCAGAAGCGCAACAAGAGCAGCAGGACCAAAGCATTGCCTGTGGAGGACAAGGGCATGGGAAGGAGGGACTGAGAACAGAGCTGGCGGGGTACCACTCCACAGCTTGAGGCCCCGTTGGAGGGACAAAAGGATCACTGCTTGGGACCTCTCCAGGCACAGCCTGCACAGCAGCTGAGTGGGGTTTCTGCAGGATTTGCAGCACATCTGCTCCAGACTCACGTCCCTTCAGGACACAGTGACACACACAGAAGGACTCCACAACACCTAATGCTTCTGACCACAAGACTGCTCCGCTGGGGGCAAAGATGCTTTTCCTGCTCCGTTCTTGAACTTTGCGGACCCTCCAGGACGTGTCAGCAATGCTACCCATCACTTTCCAATGAGGATGGACGATCCCTGTGTGTCCATTCCCCTCCCCTCCCTATTTTACTCACCCATGATCAACGCATCCCCATTGTGCCAAAATCTAGCAGAGGGCTCACATCTCCCTTATACAGAGCTGCCCTTGCTGCCACCTGTCCCTTCAACTCCCTTGGGACTCCCTCCAGTTCCAGGGTTTGGAAGAAGTGCTTGGAGGACAGAAGGGCAAGGACACGTTGCAACTGGTAACATGCGATCGCAGCCTTGGGCAGGTGGTTGTTAGCCTGCACAGAAATGTCTTCCAGCAGGGCAATGGCTTGCCTCATCAACTGGAAGCCAGTATCCAACCTCGCTCGTTGATCACATGTCCCTTAGGGCAGCTCCTGGCCACCTTTTCCATACTCAGGCAATACCACGCACCCCTCCACTGCCCCATGTCTCTTCCAATGACCATAGCCCTTCAGGGTACTCAGCCCCTCCATGCACGAGAGAGGTCCAGCACTGGCCCTTACCCACCCACCCCGTTCCCCTCCACGGTATAACATTTCCCCTGGACGGCTCGGCTGGCCATCCCGGGAGGGAAGGGGCATGAGGAGACTCAAGCTACAATGCAGCATAAACTTTAATGAGTCTAAAGAGTGAAACAAAGCTGTGCGTGCTGGAAGGGACGCGGTCCGGGCTGCTACAAGGGCAGCTGACGGTCAGGCACCCCTTCACAGCAATGGGACGCACGTCTTCCTCCCACACACGTGGGGAGAGGGTGATGAGCAGGGCCCCTCCCAACTTGCTTCAGGATGAACCCGTGGCACAGGACAGCAGGAGACAACAGGGACTCATGATGCGGAGAAGAAAGCAGGCGAAGGAGAAGACAACAGTTGGCCGTCTTTCCAGACAGCACAGGCTGGCACCTTGCTTCCCTCCCTCCTTTGCGGGAGGGCACGAGGGCGCTCAACCCTTCTGGAAACCCTGGCCAGCAGCTCCATCCTCAGTCCGGCACCCGGCTTTGGGCTTCCTGGTCGATGCACTCACTGGAGGTCCAGCCCGGCTTTAGCAGGGCAGGCACCTTCTGCCACAGTAGCGGCCACCAAGGCCAGAGAGGTTAAAGCCCCCGGAGTTGATGGGCACTCCCTCCTCACTCAGGATGCTGCCAACAGCAGCGGAGGTGGTGGATCCCACAGCGGTGTTCTGGGGGAAGGAGCTGAGGATGGGTCCGGGCAGGGTCACCACCACGGGAGAGGGCTGGATCACCACCCGGGAGTCCTGGCACTGCCTGACACAGGGCTCGTTGCAGCTGTTGGCAAGCGGGGTTGGGCCACAGGGACGGCACAGATCGTAGCAGGACATGGCTGCGGGATGGAGGTGCACCTGGGAGAGAGGGCAGGGAAAGCAGAGGCAGCATGTGAGGCGCAGGCCGACAGCCTGCTCGGCAAGAGCAAAGGCACAGTCTGGGGAGCAGGGAGGAAGGGAGATTAAAGAGCCCTGGTCCCCAAGGGTCCCCTCCCTGCAAAGAAAGCCCAAGGCCTTCTCCCACCTCCCCCCACCGGAGAACAGGAAGAACAGGGACACCAGGAGCAGATCGAGTAGCAAGGCTCTCAGCAAAAGCTGTGCTGAGGCAAAGGCTCAGCTGAGGCCGGAAGACAGAGAGGAAAAGGAGAAAGACAGGAAAGAGGCAAAGGCGGTTGCAGCTCACCTTCTTCACCAAGGACGAGAAGGCAAGAGAAGTGGATGAGGAAGCCTGCTGTTGGACTGGCTTTTATACTGGTCATGACTGCTCCGGGCCCAGAGGCACTCTTTGCGCATGTAATGTAATGTGTTTACCAACAAGCTCATCTTGCATGCGAAGCATCACAATTACAGAAACGGGGACACCGCTTATGTTCCCTGCAACGCTGCCTTTTCATTTCCCTCTTCGTGACATGCCCATTCAGCCACACAGGCTCCTTTCAAGTGACAGTATTAGAGGCCAAAACGTTTCCAGGGGAAATGACACGTCAGCACAGGCAGATGATCCAGGCAGTGATGAGGAGTGTCCCACCCTGCCAGGTGATGCTAGTCCCTTGCCCTCCAGGGCCTCACTTTAAAGTGTTTCCTCAAGAATGGGGCAGGTCTCCTCCTAACCCTGAGGCTTCGGCCTGGACACCCCCATGCAGGGGTCGGCACCATCAGTCGCTCGCTCTCTCATGCTGTGCTCACTCACACTGTATTAGGCATCGCCTCTCTAGGCAGGGCACCCCGGCTCTTGGGTTTTCGACTCTCTCTCTGAGATTGAGCTTTGATCTCGGCAGAAGTTTGCCTGCCTCTTTTGCCATCTTCTTTCTCTCCTTCATCCCTACCTGCCTTGAGCAGCAGACTACCAGTGGTTAAGAATGAAGGCTATTCCCCTCCCAACACTCTTTGCTGGAGACCGCTGGCAAAGCTGGAGGCACCTCAGTGACCGAGGCACAGGCTGGCCCATCGATACACGTCCTTCTTCCTGCCACAACTTCTACTTTGGCCATCCAGACTGCTGCCACACCAGGCATGACCAAATACGTGGCAGGATTTCCACAGGACACCCAACCCTGCTCAGCAGCAAGCAGGCTCCACGAGTCTTGGCAAGGACAGTCGGAGGAGCACGGCACAAGAGGTGCCTCCTACTCTCCAGAAGCGCAACAAGAGCAGCAGGACCAAAGCATTGCCTGTGGAGGACAAGGGCATGGGAAGGAGGGACTGAGAACAGAGCTGGCGGGGTACCACTCCACAGCTTGAGGCCCCGTTGGAGGGACAAAAGGATCACTGCTTGGGACCTCTCCAGGCACAGCCTGCACAGCAGCTGAGTGGGGTTTCTGCAGGATTTGCAGCACATCTGCTCCAGACTCACGTCCCTTCAGGACACAGTGACACACACAGAAGGACTCCACAACACCTAATGCTTCTGACCACAAGACTGCTCCGCTGGGGGCAAAGATGCTTTTCCTGCTCCGTTCTTGAACTTTGCGGACCCTCCAGGACGTGTCAGCAATGCTACCCATCACTTTCCAATGAGGATGGACGATCCCTGTGTGTCCATTCCCCTCCCCTCCCTATTTTACTCACCCATGATCAACGCATCCCCATTGTGCCAAAATCTAGCAGAGGGCTCACATCTCCCTTATACGGAGCTGCCCTTGCTGCCACCTGTCCCTTCAACTCCCTTGGGACTCCCTCCAGTTCCAGGGTTTGGAAGAAGTGCTTGGAGGACAGAAGGGCAAGGACACGTTGCAACTGGTAACATGCGATCGCAGCCTTGGGCAGGTGGTTGTTAGCCTGCACAGAAATGTCTTCCAGCAGGGCAATGGCTTGCCTCATCAACTGGAAGCCAGTATCCAACCTCGCTCGTTGATCACATGTCCCTTAGGGCAGCTCCTGGCCACCTTTTCCATACTCAGGCAATACCACGCACCCCTCCACTGCCCCATGTCTCTTCCAATGACCATAGCCCTTCAGGGTACTCAGCCCCTCCATGCACGAGAGAGGTCCAGCACTGGCCCTTACCCACCCACCCCGTTCCCCTCCACGGTATAACATTTCCCCTGGACGGCTCGGCTGGCCATCCCGGGAGGGAAGGGGCATGAGGAGACTCAAGCTACAATGCAGCATAAACTTTAATGAGTCTAAAGAGTGAAACAAAGCTGTGCGTGCTGGAAGGGACGCGGTCCGGGCTGCTACAAGGGCAGCTGACGGTCAGGCACCCCTTCACAGCAATGGGACGCACGTCTTCCTCCCACACACGTGGGGAGAGGGTGATGAGCAGGGCCCCTCCCAACTTGCTTCAGGATGAACCCGTGGCACAGGACAGCAGGAGACAACAGGGACTCGTGATGCGGAGAAGAAAGCAGGCGAAGGAGAAGACAACAGTTGGCCGTCTTTCCAGACAGCACAGGCTGGCACCTTGCTTCCCTCCCTCCTTTGCGGGAGGGCACGAGGGCGCTCAACCCTTCTGGAAACCCTGGCCAGCAGCTCCATCCTCAGTCCGGCACCCGGCTTTGGGCTTCCTGGTCGATGCACTCACTGGAGGTCCAGCCCGGCTTTAGCAGGGCAGGCACCTTCTGCCACAGTAGCGGCCACCAAGGCCAGAGAGGTTAAAGCCCCCGGAGTTGATGGGCACTCCCTCCTCACTCAGGATGCTGCCAACAGCAGCGGAGGTGGTGGATCCCACAGCGGTGTTCTGGGGGAAGGAGCTGAGGATGGGTCCGGGCAGGGTCACCACCACGGGAGAGGGCTGGATCACCACCCGGGAGTCCTGGCACTGCCTGACACAGGGCTCGTTGCAGCTGTTGGCAAGCGGGGTTGGGCCACAGGGACGGCACAGATCGTAGCAGGACATGGCTGCGGGATGGAGGTGCACCTGGGAGAGAGGGCAGGGAAAGCAGAGGCAGCATGTGAGGCGCAGGCCGACAGCCTGCTCGGCAAGAGCAAAGGCACAGTCTGGGGAGCAGGGAGGAAGGGAGATTAAAGAGCCCTGGTCCCCAAGGGTCCCCTCCCTGCAAAGAAAGCCCAAGGCCTTCTCCCACCTCCCCCCACCGGAGAACAGGAAGAACAGGGACACCAGGAGCAGATCGAGTAGCAAGGCTCTCAGCAAAAGCTGTGCTGAGGCAAAGGCTCAGCTGAGGCCGGAAGACAGAGAGGAAAAGGAGAAAGACAAGAAAGAGGCAAAGGCGGTTGCAGCTCACCTTCTTCACCAAGGACGAGAAGGCAAGAGAAGTGGATGAGGAAGCCTGCTGTTGGACTGGCTTTTATACTGGTCATGACTGCTCCGGGCCCAGAGGCACTCTTTGCGCATGTAATGTAATGTGTTTACCAACAAGCTCATCTTGCATGCGAAGCATCACAATTACAGAAACGGGGACACCGCTTATGTTCCCTGCAACGCTGCCTTTTCATTTCCCTCTTCGTGACATGCCCGTTCAGCCACACAGGCTCCTTTCAAGTGACAGTATTAGAGGCCAAAACGTTTCCAGGGGAAATGACACGTCAGCACAGGCAGATGATCCAGGCAGTGATGAGGAGTGTCCCACCCTGCCAGGTGATGCTAGTCCCTTGCCCTCCAGGGCCTCACTTTAAAGTGTTTCCTCAAGAATGGGGCAGGTCTCCTCCTAACCCTGAGGCTTCGGCCTGGACACCCCCATGCAGGGGTCGGCACCATCAGTCGCTCGCTCTCTCATGCTGTGCTCACTCACACTGTATTAGGCATCGCCTCTCTAGGCAGGGCACCCCGGCTCTTGGGTTTTCGACTCTCTCTCTGAGATTGAGCTTTGATCTCGGCAGAAGTTTGCCTGCCTCTTTTGCCATCTTCTTTCTCTCCTTCATCCCTACCTGCCTTGAGCAGCAGACTACCAGTGGTTAAGAATGAAGGCTATTCCCCTCCCAACACTCTTTGCTGGAGACCGCTGGCAAAGCTGGAGGCACCTCAGTGACCGAGGCACAGGCTGGCCCATCGATACACGTCCTTCTTCCTGCCACAACTTCTACTTTGGCCATCCAGACTGCTGCCACACCAGGCATGACCAAATACGTGGCAGGATTTCCACAGGACACCCAACCCTGCTCAGCAGCAAGCAGGCTCCACGAGTCTTGGCAAGGACAGTCGGAGGAGCACGGCACAAGAGGTGCCTCCTACTCTCCAGAAGCGCAACAAGAGCAGCAGGACCAAAGCATTGCCTGTGGAGGACAAGGGCATGGGAAGGAGGGACTGAGAACAGAGCTGGCGGGGTACCACTCCACAGCTTGAGGCCCCGTTGGAGGGACAAAAGGATCACTGCTTGGGACCTCTCCAGGCACAGCCTGCACAGCAGCTGAGTGGGGTTTCTGCAGGATTTGCAGCACATCTGCTCCAGACTCACGTCCCTTCAGGACACAGTGACACACACAGAAGGACTCCACAACACCTAATGCTTCTGACCACAAGACTGCTCCGCTGGGGGCAAAGATGCTTTTCCTGCTCCGTTCTTGAACTTTGCGGACCCTCCAGGACGTGTCAGCAATGCTACCCATCACTTTCCAATGAGGATGGACGATCCCTGTGTGTCCATTCCCCTCCCCTCCCTATTTTACTCACCCATGATCAACGCATCCCCATTGTGCCAAAATCTAGCAGAGGGCTCACATCTCCCTTATACAGAGCTGCCCTTGCTGCCACCTGTCCCTTCAACTCCCTTGGGACTCCCTCCAGTTCCAGGGTTTGGAAGAAGTGCTTGGAGGACAGAAGGGCAAGGACACGTTGCAACTGGTAACATGCGATCGCAGCCTTGGGCAGGTGGTTGTTAGCCTGCACAGAAATGTCTTCCAGCAGGGCAATGGCTTGCCTCATCAACTGGAAGCCAGTATCCAACCTCGCTCGTTGATCACATGTCCCTTAGGGCAGCTCCTGGCCACCTTTTCCATACTCAGGCAATACCACGCACCCCTCCACTGCCCCATGTCTCTTCCAATGACCATAGCCCTTCAGGGTACTCAGCCCCTCCATGCACGAGAGAGGTCCAGCACTGGCCCTTACCCACCCACCCAGTTCCCCTCCACGGTATAACATTTCCCCTGGACGGCTCGGCTGGCCATCCCGGGAGGGAAGGGGCATGAGGAGACTCAAGCTACAATGCAGCATAAACTTTAATGAGTCTAAAGAGTGAAACAAAGCTGTGCGTGCTGGAAGGGACGCGGTCCGGGCTGCTACAAGGGCAGCTGACGGTCAGGCACCCCTTCACAGCAATGGGACGCACGTCTTCCTCCCACACACGTGGGGAGAGGGTGATGAGCAGGGCCCCTCCCAACTTGCTTCAGGATGAACCCGTGGCACAGGACAGCAGGAGACAACAGGGACTCGTGATGCGGAGAAGAAAGCAGGCGAAGGAGAAGACAACAGTTGGCCGTCTTTCCAGACAGCACAGGCTGGCACCTTGCTTCCCTCCCTCCTTTGCGGGAGGGCACGAGGGCGCTCAACCCTTCTGGAAACCCTGGCCAGCAGCTCCATCCTCAGTCCGGCACCCGGCTTTGGGCTTCCTGGTCGATGCACTCACTGGAGGTCCAGCCCGGCTTTAGCAGGGCAGGCACCTTCTGCCACAGTAGCGGCCACCAAGGCCAGAGAGGTTAAAGCCCCCGGAGTTGATGGGCACTCCCTCCTCACTCAGGATGCTGCCAACAGCAGCGGAGGTGGTGGATCCCACAGCGGTGTTCTGGGGGAAGGAGCTGAGGATGGGTCCGGGCAGGGTCACCACCACGGGAGAGGGCTGGATCACCACCCGGGAGTCCTGGCACTGCCTGACACAGGGCTCGTTGCAGCTGTTGGCAAGCGGGGTTGGGCCACAGGGACGGCACAGATCGTAGCAGGACATGGCTGCGGGATGGAGGTGCACCTGGGAGAGAGGGCAGGGAAAGCAGAGGCAGCATGTGAGGCGCAGGCCGACAGCCTGCTCGGCAAGAGCAAAGGCACAGTCTGGGGAGCAGGGAGGAAGGGAGATTAAAGAGCCCTGGTCCCCAAGGGTCCCCTCCCTGCAAAGAAAGCCCAAGGCCTTCTCCCACCTCCCCCCACCGGAGAACAGGAAGAACAGGGACACCAGGAGCAGATCGAGTAGCAAGGCTCTCAGCAAAAGCTGTGCTGAGGCAAAGGCTCAGCTGAGGCCGGAAGACAGAGAGGAAAAGGAGAAAGACAAGAAAGAGGCAAAGGCGGTTGCAGCTCACCTTCTTCACCAAGGACGAGAAGGCAAGAGAAGTGGATGAGGAAGCCTGCTGTTGGACTGGCTTTTATACTGGTCATGACTGCTCCGGGCCCAGAGGCACTCTTTGCGCATGTAATGTAATGTGTTTACCAACAAGCTCATCTTGCATGCGAAGCATCACAATTACAGAAACGGGGACACCGCTTATGTTCCCTGCAACGCTGCCTTTTCATTTCCCTCTTCGTGACATGCCCGTTCAGCCACACAGGCTCCTTTCAAGTGACAGTATTAGAGGCCAAAACGTTTCCAGGGGAAATGACACGTCAGCACAGGCAGATGATCCAGGCAGTGATGAGGAGTGTCCCACCCTGCCAGGTGATGCTAGTCCCTTGCCCTCCAGGGCCTCACTTTAAAGTGTTTCCTCAAGAATGGGGCAGGTCTCCTCCTAACCCTGAGGCTTCGGCCTGGACACCCCCATGCAGGGGTCGGCACCATCAGTCGCTCGCTCTCTCATGCTGTGCTCACTCACACTGTATTAGGCATCGCCTCTCTAGGCAGGGCACCCCGGCTCTTGGGTTTTCGACTCTCTCTCTGAGATTGAGCTTTGATCTCGGCAGAAGTTTGCCTGCCTCTTTTGCCATCTTCTTTCTCTCCTTCATCCCTACCTGCCTTGAGCAGCAGACTACCAGTGGTTAAGAATGAAGGCTATTCCTCTCCCAACACTCTTTGCTGGAGACCGCTGGCAAAGCTGGAGGCACCTCAGTGACCGAGGCACAGGCTGGCCCATCGATACACGTCCTTCTTCCTGCCACAACTTCTACTTTGGCCATCCAGACTGCTGCCACACCAGGCATGACCAAATACGTGGCAGGATTTCCACAGGACACCCAACCCTGCTCAGCAGCAAGCAGGCTCCACGAGTCTTGGCAAGGACAGTCGGAGGAGCACGGCACAAGAGGTGCCTCCTACTCTCCAGAAGCGCAACAAGAGCAGCAGGACCAAAGCATTGCCTGTGGAGGACAAGGGCATGGGAAGGAGGGACTGAGAACAGAGCTGGCGGGGTACCACTCCACAGCTTGAGGCCCCGTTGGAGGGACAAAAGGATCACTGCTTGGGACCTCTCCAGGCACAGCCTGCACAGCAGCTGAGTGGGGTTTCTGCAGGATTTGCAGCACATCTGCTCCAGACTCGCGTCCCTTCAGGACACAGTGACACACACAGAAGGACTCCACAACACCTAATGCTTCTGACCACAAGACTGCTCCGCTGGGGGCAAAGATGCTTTTCCTGCTCCGTTCTTGAACTTTGCGGACCCTCCAGGACGTGTCAGCAATGCTACCCATCACTTTCCAATGAGGATGGACGATCCCTGTGTGTCCATTCCCCTCCCCTCCCTATTTTACTCACCCATGATCAACGCATCCCCATTGTGCCAAAATCTAGCAGAGGGCTCACATCTCCCTTATACAGAGCTGCCCTTGCTGCCACCTGTCCCTTCAACTCCCTTGGGACTCCCTCCAGTTCCAGGGTTTGGAAGAAGTGCTTGGAGGACAGAAGGGCAAGGACACGTTGCAACTGGTAACATGCGATCGCAGCCTTGGGCAGGTGGTTGTTAGCCTGCACAGAAATGTCTTCCAGCAGGGCAATGGCTTGCCTCATCAACTGGAAGCCAGTATCCAACCTCGCTCGTTGATCACATGTCCCTTAGGGCAGCTCCTGGCCACCTTTTCCATACTCAGGCAATACCACGCACCCCTCCACTGCCCCATGTCTCTTCCAATGACCATAGCCCTTCAGGGTACTCAGCCCCTCCATGCACGAGAGAGGTCCAGCACTGGCCCTTACCCACCCACCCCGTTCCCCTCCACGGTATAACATTTCCCCTGGACGGCTCGGCTGGCCATCCCGGGAGGGAAGGGGCATGAGGAGACTCAAGCTACAATGCAGCATAAACTTTAATGAGTCTAAAGAGTGAAACAAAGCTGTGCGTGCTGGAAGGGACGCGGTCCGGGCTGCTACAAGGGCAGCTGACGGTCAGGCACCCCTTCACAGCAATGGGACGCACGTCTTCCTCCCACACACGTGGGGAGAGGGTGATGAGCAGGGCCCCTCCCAACTTGCTTCAGGATGAACCCGTGGCACAGGACAGCAGGAGACAACAGGGACTCGTGATGCGGAGAAGAAAGCAGGCGAAGGAGAAGACAACAGTTGGCCGTCTTTCCAGACAGCACAGGCTGGCACCTTGCTTCCCTCCCTCCTTTGCGGGAGGGCACGAGGGCGCTCAACCCTTCTGGAAACCCTGGCCAGCAGCTCCATCCTCAGTCCGGCACCCGGCTTTGGGCTTCCTGGTCGATGCACTCACTGGAGGTCCAGCCCGGCTTTAGCAGGGCAGGCACCTTCTGCCACAGTAGCGGCCACCAAGGCCAGAGAGGTTAAAGCCCCCGGAGTTGATGGGCACTCCCTCCTCACTCAGGATGCTGCCAACAGCAGCGGAGGTGGTGGATCCCACAGCGGTGTTCTGGGGGAAGGAGCTGAGGATGGGTCCGGGCAGGGTCACCACCACGGGAGAGGGCTGGATCACCACCCGGGAGTCCTGGCACTGCCTGACACAGGGCTCGTTGCAGCTGTTGGCAAGCGGGGTTGGGCCACAGGGACGGCACAGATCGTAGCAGGACATGGCTGCGGGATGGAGGTGCACCTGGGAGAGAGGGCAGGGAAAGCAGAGGCAGCATGTGAGGCGCAGGCCGACAGCCTGCTCGGCAAGAGCAAAGGCACAGTCTGGGGAGCAGGGAGGAAGGGAGATTAAAGAGCCCTGGTCCCCAAGGGTCCCCTCCCTGCAAAGAAAGCCCAAGGCCTTCTCCCACCTCCCCCCACTGGAGAACAGGAAGAACAGGGACACCAGGAGCAGATCGAGTAGCAAGGCTCTCAGCAAAAGCTGTGCTGAGGCAAAGGCTCAGCTGAGGCCGGAAGACAGAGAGGAAAAGGAGAAAGACAGGAAAGAGGCAAAGGCGGTTGCAGCTCACCTTCTTCACCAAGGACGAGAAGGCAAGAGAAGTGGATGAGGAAGCCTGCTGTTGGACTGGCTTTTATACTGGTCATGACTGCTCCGGGCCCAGAGGCACTCTTTGCGCATGTAATGTAATGTGTTTACCAACAAGCTCATCTTGCGTGCGAAGCATCACAATTACAGAAACGGGGACACCGCTTATGTTCCCTGCAACGCTGCCTTTTCATTTCCCTCTTCGTGACATGCCCGTTCAGCCACACAGGCTCCTTTCAAGTGACAGTATTAGAGGCCAAAACGTTTCCAGGGGAAATGACACGTCAGCACAGGCAGATGATCCAGGCAGTGATGAGGAGTGTCCCACCCTGCCAGGTGATGCTAGTCCCTTGCCCTCCAGGGCCTCACTTTAAAGTGTTTCCTCAAGAATGGGGCAGGTCTCCTCCTAACCCTGAGGCTTCGGCCTGGACACCCCCATGCAGGGGTCGGCACCATCAGTCGCTCGCTCTCTCATGCTGTGCTCACTCACACTGTATTAGGCATCGCCTCTCTAGGCAGGGCACCCCGGCTCTTGGGTTTTCGACTCTCTCTCTGAGATTGAGCTTTGATCTCGGCAGAAGTTTGCCTGCCTCTTTTGCCATCTTCTTTCTCTCCTTCATCCCTACCTGCCTTGAGCAGCAGACTACCAGTGGTTAAGAATGAAGGCTATTCCCCTCCCAACACTCTTTGCTGGAGACCGCTGGCAAAGCTGGAGGCACCTCAGTGACCGAGGCACAGGCTGGCCCATCGATACACGTCCTTCTTCCTGCCACAACTTCTACTTTGGCCATCCAGACTGCTGCCACACCAGGCATGACCAAATACGTGGCAGGATTTCCACAGGACACCCAACCCTGCTCAGCAGCAAGCAGGCTCCACGAGTCTTGGCAAGGACAGTCGGAGGAGCACGGCACAAGAGGTGCCTCCTACTCTCCAGAAGCACAACAAGAGCAGCAGGACCAAAGCATTGCCTGTGGAGGACAAGGGCATGGGAAGGAGGGACTGAGAACAGAGCTGGCGGGGTACCACTCCACAGCTTGAGGCCCCGTTGGAGGGACAAAAGGATCACTGCTTGGGACCTCTCCAGGCACAGCCTGCACAGCAGCTGAGTGGGGTTTCTGCAGGATTTGCAGCACATCTGCTCCAGACTCACGTCCCTTCAGGACACAGTGACACACACAGAAGGACTCCACAACACCTAATGCTTCTGACCACAAGACTGCTCCGCTGGGGGCAAAGATGCTTTTCCTGCTCCGTTCTTGAACTTTGCGGACCCTCCAGGACGTGTCAGCAATGCTACCCATCACTTTCCAATGAGGATGGACGATCCCTGTGTGTCCATTCCCCTCCCCTCCCTATTTTACTCACCCATGATCAACGCATCCCCATTGTGCCAAAATCTAGCAGAGGGCTCACATCTCCCTTATACAGAGCTGCCCTTGCTGCCACCTGTCCCTTCAACTCCCTTGGGACTCCCTCCAGTTCCAGGGTTTGGAAGAAGTGCTTGGAGGACAGAAGGGCAAGGACACGTTGCAACTGGTAACATGCGATCGCAGCCTTGGGCAGGTGGTTGTTAGCCTGCACAGAAATGTCTTCCAGCAGGGCAATGGCTTGCCTCATCAACTGGAAGCCAGTATCCAACCTCGCTCGTTGATCACATGTCCCTTAGGGCAGCTCCTGGCCACCTTTTCCATACTCAGGCAATACCACGCACCCCTCCACTGCCCCATGTCTCTTCCAATGACCATAGCCCTTCAGGGAACTCAGCCCCTCCATGCACGAGAGAGGTCCAGCACTGGCCCTTACCCACCCACCCCGTTCCCCTCCACGGTATAACATTTCCCCTGGACGGCTCGGCTGGCCATCCCGGGAGGGAAGGGGCATGAGGAGACTCAAGCTACAATGCAGCATAAACTTTAATGAGTCTAAAGAGTGAAACAAAGCTGTGCGTGCTGGAAGGGACGCGGTCCGGGCTGCTACAAGGGCAGCTGACGGTCAGGCACCCCTTCACAGCAATGGGACGCACGTCTTCCTCCCACACACGTGGGGAGAGGGTGATGAGCAGGGCCCCTCCCAACTTGCTTCAGGATGAACCCGTGGCACAGGACAGCAGGAGACAACAGGGACTCGTGATGCGGAGAAGAAAGCAGGCGAAGGAGAAGACAACAGTTGGCCGTCTTTCCAGACAGCACAGGCTGGCACCTTGCTTCCCTCCCTCCTTTGCGGGAGGGCACGAGGGCGCTCAACCCTTCTGGAAACCCTGGCCAGCAGCTCCATCCTCAGTCCGGCACCCGGCTTTGGGCTTCCTGGTCGATGCACTCACTGGAGGTCCAGCCCGGCTTTAGCAGGGCAGGCACCTTCTGCCACAGTAGCGGCCACCAAGGCCAGAGAGGCTAAAGCCCCCGGAGTTGATGGGCACTCCCTCAGCACTCAGGATGCTGCCAACAGCAGCGGAGGTGGTGGATCCCACAGCGGTGTTCTGGGGGAAGGAGCTGAGGATGGGCCCGGGCAGGGTCACCACCACGGGAGATGGTTCAATAACCACCCGGGAGTCCTGGCACTGCCTGACACAGGGCTCGTTGCAGCTGTTGGCAAGCGGGGTTGGGCCACAGGGACGGCACAGATCGTAGCAGGACATGGCTGCGGGATGGAGGTGCACCTGGGAGAGAGGGCAGGGAAAGCAGAGGCAGCATGTGAGGCGCAGGCCGACAGCCTGCTCGGCAAGAGCAAAGGCACAGTCTGGGGAGCAGGGAGGAAGGGAGATTAAAGAGCCCTGGTCCCCAAGGGTCCCCTCCCTGCAAAGAAAGCCCAAGGCCTTCTCCCACCTCCCCCCACTGGAGAACAGGAAGAACAGGGACACCAGGAGCAGATCGAGTAGCAAGGCTCTCAGCAAAAGCTGTGCTGAGGCAAAGGCTCAGCTGAGGCCGGAAGACAGAGAGGAAAAGGAGAAAGACAAGAAAGAGGCAAAGGCGGTTGCAGCTCACCTTCTTCACCAAGGACGAGAAGGCAAGAGAAGTGGATGAGGAAGCCTGCTGTTGGACTGGCTTTTATACTGGTCATGACTGCTCCGGGCCCAGAGGCACTCTTTGCGCATGTAATGTAATGTGTTTACCAACAAGCTCATCTTGCATGCGAAGCATCACAATTACAGAAACGGGGACACCGCTTATGTTCCCTGCAACGCTGCCTTTTCATTTCCCTCTTCGTGACATGCCCGTTCAGCCACACAGGCTCCTTTCAAGTGACAGTATTAGAGGCCAAAACGTTTCCAGGGGAAATGACACGTCAGCACAGGCAGATGATCCAGGCAGTGATGAGGAGTGTCCCACCCTGCCAGGTGATGCTAGTCCCTTGCCCTCCAGGGCCTCACTTTAAAGTGTTTCCTCAAGAATGGGGCAGGTCTCCTCCTAACCCTGAGGCTTCGGCCTGGACACCCCCATGCAGGGGTCGGCACCATCAGTCGCTCGCTCTCTCATGCTGTGCTCACTCACACTGTATTAGGCATCGCCTCTCTAGGCAGGGCACCCCGGCTCTTGGGTTTTCGACTCTCTCTCTGAGACTGAGCTTTGATCTCGGCAGAAGTTTGCCTGCCTCTTTTGCCATCTTCTTTCTCTCCTTCATCCCTACCTGCCTTGAGCAGCAGACTACCAGTGGTTAAGAATGAAGGCTATTCCCCTCCCAACACTCTTTGCTGGAGACCGCTGGCAAAGCTGGAGGCACCTCAGTGACCGAGGCACAGGCTGGCCCATCGATACACGTCCTTCTTCCTGCCACAACTTCTACTTTGGCCATCCAGACTGCTGCCACACCAGGCATGACCAAATACGTGGCAGGATTTCCACAGGACACCCAACCCTGCTCAGCAGCAAGCAGGCTCCACGAGTCTTGGCAAGGACAGTCGGAGGAGCACGGCACAAGAGGTGCCTCCTACTCTCCAGAAGCGCAACAAGAGCAGCAGGACCAAAGCATTGCCTGTGGAGGACAAGGGCATGGGAAGGAGGGACTGAGAACAGAGCTGGCGGGGTACCACTCCACAGCTTGAGGCCCCGTTGGAGGGACAAAAGGATCACTGCTTGGGACCTCTCCAGGCACAGCCTGCACAGCAGCTGAGTGGGGTTTCTGCAGGATTTGCAGCACATCTGCTCCAGACTCACGTCCCTTCAGGACACAGTGACACACACAGAAGGACTCCACAACACCTAATGCTTCTGACCACAAGACTGCTCCGCTGGGGGCAAAGATGCTTTTCCTGCTCCGTTCTTGAACTTTGCGGACCCTCCAGGACGTGTCAGCAATGCTACCCATCACTTTCCAATGAGGATGGACGATCCCTGTGTGTCCATTCCCCTCCCCTCCCTATTTTACTCACCCATGATCAACGCATCCCCATTGTGCCAAAATCTAGCAGAGGGCTCACATCTCCCTTATACGGAGCTGCCCTTGCTGCCACCTGTCCCTTCAACTCCCTTGGGACTCCCTCCAGTTCCAGGGTTTGGAAGAAGTGCTTGGAGGACAGAAGGGCAAGGACACGTTGCAACTGGTAACATGCGATCGCAGCCTTGGGCAGGTGGTTGTTAGCCTGCACAGAAATGTCTTCCAGCAGGGCAATGGCTTGCCTCATCAACTGGAAGCCAGTATCCAACCTCGCTCGTTGATCACATGTCCCTTAGGGCAGCTCCTGGCCACCTTTTCCATACTCAGGCAATACCACGCACCCCTCCACTGCCCCATGTCTCTTCCAATGACCATAGCCCTTCAGGGAACTCAGCCCCTCCATGCACGAGAGAGGTCCAGCACTGGCCCTTACCCACCCACCCCGTTCCCCTCCACGGTATAACATTTCCCCTGGACGGCTCGGCTGGCCATCCCGGGAGGGAAGGGGCATGAGGAGACTCAAGCTACAATGCAGCATAAACTTTAATGAGTCTAGAGAGTGAAACAAAGCTGTGCGTGCTGGAAGGGACGCGGTCCGGGCTGCTACAAGGGCAGCTGACGGTCAGGCACCCCTTCACAGCAATGGGACGCACGTCTTCCTCCCACACACGTGGGGAGAGGGTGATGAGCAGGGCCCCTCCCAACTTGCTTCAGGATGAACCCGTGGCACAGGACAGCAGGAGACAACAGGGACTCGTGATGCGGAGAAGAAAGCAGGCGAAGGAGAAGACAACAGTTGGCCGTCTTTCCAGACAGCACAGGCTGGCACCTTGCTTCCCTCCCTCCTTTGCGGGAGGGCACGAGGGCGCTCAACCCTTCTGGAAACCCTGGCCAGCAGCTCCATCCTCAGTCCGGCACCCGGCTTTGGGCTTCCTGGTCGATGCACTCACTGGAGGTCCAGCCCGGCTTTAGCAGGGCAGGCACCTTCTGCCACAGTAGCGGCCACCAAGGCCAGAGAGGCTAAAGCCCCCGGAGTTGATGGGCACTCCCTCAGCACTCAGGATGCTGCCAACAGCAGCGGAGGTGGTGGATCCCACAGCGGTATTCTGGGGGAAGGAGCTGAGGATGGGCCCGGGCAGGGTCACCACCACGGGAGATGGTTCAATAACCACCCGGGAGTCCTGGCACTGCCTGACACAGGGCTCGTTGCAGCTGTTGGCAAGCGGGGTTGGGCCACAGGGACGGCACAGATCGTAGCAGGACATGGCTGCGGGATGGAGGTGCACCTGGGAGAGAGGGCAGGGAAAGCAGAGGCAGCATGTGAGGCGCAGGCCGACAGCCTGCTCGGCAAGAGCAAAGGCACAGTCTGGGGAGCAGGGAGGAAGGGAGATTAAAGAGCCCTGGTCCCCAAGGGTCCCCTCCCTGCAAAGAAAGCCCAAGGCCTTCTCCCACCTCCCCCCACTGGAGAACAGGAAGAACAGGGACACCAGGAGCAGATCGAGTAGCAAGGCTCTCAGCAAAAGCTGTGCTGAGGCAAAGGCTCAGCTGAGGCCGGAAGACAGAGAGGAAAAGGAGAAAGACAAGAAAGAGGCAAAGGCGGTTGCAGCTCACCTTCTTCACCAAGGACGAGAAGGCAAGAGAAGTGGATGAGGAAGCCTGCTGTTGGACTGGCTTTTATACTGGTCATGACTGCTCCGGGCCCAGAGGCACTCTTTGCGCATGTAATGTGTTTGCCAACAAGCTCATCTTGCGTGCGAAGCATCACAATTACAGAAATGGGGACACCGCTTATGTTCCCTGCAACGCTGCCTTTTCATTTCCCTCTTCGTGACATGCCCATTCAGCCACACAGGCTCCTTTCAAGTGACCGTATTAGAGGCCAAAACGTTTCCAGGGGAAATGACACGTCAGCACAGGCAGATGATCCAGGCAGTGATGAGGAGTGTCCCACCCTGCCAAGTGATGCCATCCCCTTGCCCTCCAGGGCCTCACTTTCAGCGTTCTCATAATGAACGGGGCATGTTTTCTGGCAGTCCTAAAATACAAGGCCAGACTTTAAAAGAATTTTCTGTGACGGGAGTCAACATATCCATTGCGGAACCTCATACCTAACTCCATCAAAGTTAGGTATAAACTTCCCAGTCACCTTGGATACCCTGTAAGGTTTTAGACTCAGCAATTTAACATCAAGAGAAATTCATATGCTCTTTGCTCGTCCTTACCTTCTCTGGAGAGCCTCCAATCAACAGGAGAAGGACGTTTGAGAAGCAGAGACACTCCCCTCCAACACGTGCTAAGTCTGCTCCCTGCCCCCACCACCACCAAAGGTCAGTGTTGGGGCTTCCCAACGGTTCCTTCTTCATCCCCAAGACTGCCAAACACTTCTTCTTTGAGCCTACACGCTAACTCAATAACATACACTGCAACAAGCTTGGAAAGCTTTCCATGAGACATCAAAACTCATCACAAGTACTCATAGTCTGGGAATGTCAGCAGGAACACACTGGAAGCAAGTAGACATCAGGATATCTGTTTCCTCTTCCCAAGCATCTCAGCACTCTCAGACATGAGTTTCCCACTGGCCCATGCTAGTCCCACAGTCAGCACCTACGGTGAGGGTCTGCCCAAAGGCTCCAGTGCCCTGCTGCACCCTACCCTCTCTGATCACGTGCCGCAGACGCTCTCTACCCGGCCTGGTACGATGTTTTCACCCCACCGTGCTTCTGCTGTCAGCTCAGCATGGCTTATGGGTGTTGATGGAGAGTGCATTTCCTGAGGGCCCTCCTGCACAGCAGGGCACTGGGATTTTGCTAGCAGCAGCTGTCTTTCAGGGAAGACAGGGCTTTAGCTATGGGGAAAGGCACCGTGGGGGTTCCCACAGCATATGGGGCAGCACAAGAGATGACCCTCGCTCTACGTGAAGCAGGACTGGGAAGCGCTGGGAGGCACGGGGCAAAACGTCACCTGTGGAAGACTAGAGGATGTGGGAGGAAAGGATAGGCACCTTGTCCTCTCCTACATCACCAGCTACATGACAACTTTACACACAAGCGAGGTTACTTCCCTCCCGGATGTCGGTGGTCTTGCGGTTCAGGGCAGAAAGGCAGGAAGACACAATGGCTGCATCCTGCAGGTTTCTTTCTTTCCTTCCTCCAGCGTGCAAGGGACGGAGAAGGACTTGCTAAATGCCCTCACTTCAGTGTCATGGGCCACACGTCATGTAAACTCCCAAGCAGTGACTGTGCCGCTCTGGCCACATTGCTGAATACTTCAGAAAGGGAGCTGGGGACACAACGAGATGGTCTGGGGGCAGAAGTGAAGAGATACAACTCCTTGCGCATCTGTCAACGCACCAGACACGTCTTGGAGCCATGGAGAGCGTGACAGGGGTTTGCTGAGAGAGACAACAAGTCTGGCGTTTGGGACAGCGGGATGTGGGTGACTTTGGGAAGGCTTTGTCACATGTAAAGGACAGTCCCCTCCAGGTGACCATTTCAGTGGGACACCCACTCTCAGTCCCTCAAAAGGATACAAGCGCACCACATCGTTTCAGCCACCCCTTTACCCTGTATGGGATCACATTTGCTTATGCAGCATAGTATTGTACCCTGGGCTGCTTTAGACAAAGTATTTCCTCCAGCTTGAGGGAGTTGATCCTTCCCCTTCACTCAGCACTCATGAGGCCACAGCGGGAGTACCGTGTCCAGTTCTGGGCTCCTCAGTGCGAGAGCGACATGGACATAGTGGAGAGAGACAAATGAAAGGCCACGCAGATGATTAAGGGACTGGAGGGTCGCACGTATGAGGAAAGACTGAGAGCTGGGATGAGCAGGCTGGGGGCGGGCTGGGGCTCACTGATGTATTTAAATACCAGAAGGGAAGGTGCAAGGAGGAAGGAGTTAGGGTCTTTTCAGTGCTGCCCGTCGAAAGGACCAGAGGCAATGGGCACAAAAGGAAACACGGAAAGCTCCATCTGAATGTCAGGAAACGCTCTTTCACTGTGAGGGTCACCAAACACTGGAACAGGTTGCCCAGGGAGATTATGGAGCCTCCATCCCTGGAGATATCCAAAAGCCATCTGGAGCTAGAGCAACTGGCTCTAGGTTGACCTCCTCGAGCAGGGTACTGGACGAGATGACCTCCAGAAGTCCCTGCCAACCCCAATCATGCTGTGATTCTGTGATTTCCCATTGAGCAGCTTGGCTGGCCATCCCGGGAGGGAAGGGGCATGAGGAGACTCAAGCTACAATGCAGCATAAACTTTAATGAGTCTAGAGAGTGAAACAAAGCTGTGCGTGCTGGAAGGGACGCGGTCCAGGCTGCTACAAGGGCAGCTGACGGTCAGGCACCCCTTCACAGCAATGGGACGCACGTCTTCCTCCCACACACGTGGGGAGAGGGTGATGAGCAGGGCCCCTCCCAACTTGCTTCAGGATGAACCCGTGGCACAGGACAGCAGGAGACAACAGGGACTCGTGATGCGGAGAAGAAAGCAGGCGAAGGAGAAGACAACAGTTGGCCGTCTTTCCAGACAGCACAGGCTGGCACCTTGCTTCCCTCCCTCCTTTGCGGGAGGGCACGAGGGCGCTCAACCCTTCTGGAAACCCTGGCCAGCAGCTCCATCCTCAGTCCGGCACCCGGCTTTGGGCTTCCTGGTCGATGCACTCACTGGAGGTCCAGCCCGGCTTTAGCAGGGCAGGCACCTTCTGCCACAGTAGCGGCCACCAAGGCCAGAGAGGCTAAAGCCCCCGGAGTTGATGGGCACTCCCTCAGCACTCAGGATGCTGCCAACAGCAGCGGAGGTGGTGGATCCCACAGCGGTGTTCTGGGGGAAGGAGCTGAGGATGGGCCCGGGCAGGGTCACCACCACGGGAGATGGTTCAATAACCACCCGGGAGTCCTGGCACTGCCTGACACAGGGCTCGTTGCAGCTGTTGGCAAGCGGGGTTGGGCCACAGGGACGGCACAGATCGTAGCAGGACATGGCTGCGGGATGGAGGTGCACCTGGGAGAGAGGGCAGGGAAAGCAGAGGCAGCATGTGAGGCGCAGGCCGACAGCCTGCTCGGCAAGAGCAAAGGCACAGTCTGGGGAGCAGGGAGGAAGGGAGATTAAAGAGCCCTGGTCCCCAAGGGTCCCCTCCCTGCAAAGAAAGCCCAAGGCCTTCTCCCACCTCCCCCCACTGGAGAACAGGAAGAACAGGGACACCAGGAGCAGATCGAGTAGCAAGGCTCTCAGCAAAAGCTGTGCTGAGGCAAAGGCTCAGCTGAGGCCGGAAGACAGAGAGGAAAAGGAGAAAGACAGGAAAGAGGCAAAGGCGGTTGCAGCTCACCTTCTTCACCAAGGACGAGAAGGCAAGAGAAGTGGATGAGGAAGCCTGCTGTTGGACTGGCTTTTATACTGGTCATGACTGCTCCGGGCCCAGAGGCACTCTTTGCGCATGTAATGTGTTTGCCAACAAGCTCATCTTGCGTGCGAAGCATCACAATTACAGAAATGGGGACACCGCTTATGTTCCCTGCAACGCTGCCTTTTCATTTCCCTCTTCGTGACATGCCCATTCAGCCACACAGGCTCCTTTCAAGTGACAGTATTAGAGGCCAAAACGTTTCCAGGGGAAATGACACGTCAGCACAGGCAGATGATCCAGGCAGTGATGAGGAGTGTCCCACCCTGCCAAGTGATGCCATCCCCTTGCCCTCCAGGGCCTCACTTTCAGCGTTCTCATAATGAACGGGGCATGTTTTCTGGCAGTCCTAAAATACAAGGCCAGACTTTAAAAGAATTTTCTGTGACGGGAGTCAACATATCCATTGCGGAACCTCATACCTAACTCCATCAAAGTTAGGTATAAACTTCCCAGTCACCTTGGATACCCTGTAAGGTTTTAGACTCAGCAATTTAACATCAAGAGAAATTCATATGCTCTTTGCTCGTCCTTACCTTCTCTGGAGAGCCTCCAATCAACAGGAGAAGGACGTTTGAGAAGCAGAGACACTCCCCTCCAACACGTGCTAAGTCTGCTCCCTGCCCCCACCACCACCAAAGGTCAGTGTTGGGGCTTCCCAACGGTTCCTTCTTCATCCCCAAGACTGCCAAACACTTCTTCTTTGAGCCTACACGCTAACTCAATAACATACACTGCAACAAGCTTGGAAAGCTTTCCATGAGACATCAAAACTCATCACAAGTACTCATAGTCTGGGAATGTCAGCAGGAACACACTGGAAGCAAGTAGACATCAGGATATCTGTTTCCTCTTCCCAAGCATCTCAGCACTCTCAGACATGAGTTTCCCACTGGCCCATGCTAGTCCCACAGTCAGCACCTACGGTGAGGGTCTGCCCAAAGGCTCCAGTGCCCTGCTGCACCCTACCCTCTCTGATCACGTGCCGCAGACGCTCTCTACCCGGCCTGGTACGATGTTTTCACCCCACCGTGCTTCTGCTGTCAGCTCAGCATGGCTTATGGGTGTTGATGGAGAGTGCATTTCCTGAGGGCCCTCCTGCACAGCAGGGCACTGGGATTTTGCTAGCAGCAGCTGTCTTTCAGGGAAGACAGGGCTTTAGCTATGGGGAAAGGCACCGTGGGGGTTCCCACAGCATATGGGGCAGCACAAGAGATGACCCTCGCTCTACGTGAAGCAGGACTGGGAAGCGCTGGGAGGCACGGGGCAAAACGTCACCTGTGGAAGACTAGAGGATGTGGGAGGAAAGGATAGGCACCTTGTCCTCTCCTACATCACCAGCTACATGACAACTTTACACACAAGCGAGGTTACTTCCCTCCCGGATGTCGGTGGTCTTGCGGTTCAGGGCAGAAAGGCAGGAAGACACAATGGCTGCATCCTGCAGGTTTCTTTCTTTCCTTCCTCCAGCGTGCAAGGGACGGAGAAGGACTTGCTAAATGCCCTCACTTCAGTGTCATGGGCCACACGTCATGTAAACTCCCAAGCAGTGACTGTGCCGCTCTGGCCACATTGCTGAATACTTCAGAAAGGGAGCTGGGGACACAACGAGATGGTCTGGGGGCAGAAGTGAAGAGATACAACTCCTTGCGCATCTGTCAACGCACCAGACACGTCTTGGAGCCATGGAGAGCGTGACAGGGGTTTGCTGAGAGAGACAACAAGTCTGGCGTTTGGGACAGCGGGATGTGGGTGACTTTGGGAAGGCTTTGTCACATGTAAAGGACAGTCCCCTCCAGGTGACCATTTCAGTGGGACACCCACTCTCAGTCCCTCAAAAGGATACAAGCGCACCACATCGTTTCAGCCACCCCTTTACCCTGTATGGGATCACATTTGCTTATGCAGCATAGTATTGTACCCTGGGCTGCTTTAGACAAAGTATTTCCTCCAGCTTGAGGGAGTTGATCCTTCCCCTTCACTCAGCACTCATGAGGCCACAGCGGGAGTACCGTGTCCAGTTCTGGGCTCCTCAGTGCGAGAGCGACATGGACATAGTGGAGAGAGACAAATGAAAGGCCACGCAGATGATTAAGGGACTGGAGGGTCGCACGTATGAGGAAAGACTGAGAGCTGGGATGAGCAGGCTGGGGGCGGGCTGGGGCTCACTGATGTATTTAAATACCAGAAGGGAAGGTGCAAGGAGGAAGGAGTTAGGGTCTTTTCAGTGCTGCCCGTCGAAAGGACCAGAGGCAATGGGCACAAAAGGAAACACGGAAAGCTCCATCTGAATGTCAGGAAACGCTCTTTCACTGTGAGGGTCACCAAACACTGGAACAGGTTGCCCAGGGAGATTATGGAGCCTCCATCCCTGGAGATATCCAAAAGCCATCTGGAGCTAGAGCAACTGGCTCTAGGTTGACCTCCTCGAGCAGGGTACTGGACGAGATGACCTCCAGAAGTCCCTGCCAACCCCAATCATGCTGTGATTCTGTGATTTCCCATTGAGCAGCTTGGCTGGCCATCCCGGGAGGGAAGGGGCATGAGGAGACTCAAGCTACAATGCAGCATAAACTTTAATGAGTCTAGAGAGTGAAACAAAGCTGTGCGTGCTGGAAGGGACGCGGTCCGGGCTGCTACAAGGGCAGCTGACGGTCAGGCACCCCTTCACAGCAATGGGACGCACGTCTTCCTCCCACACACGTGGGGAGAGGGTGATGAGCAGGGCCCCTCCCAACTTGCTTCAGGATGAACCCGTGGCACAGGACAGCAGGAGACAACAGGGACTCGTGATGCGGAGAAGAAAGCAGGCGAAGGAGAAGACAACAGTTGGCCGTCTTTCCAGACAGCACAGGCTGGCACCTTGCTTCCCTCCCTCCTTTGCGGGAGGGCACGAGGGCGCTCAACCCTTCTGGAAACCCTGGCCAGCAGCTCCATCCTCAGTCCGGCACCCGGCTTTGGGCTTCCTGGTCGATGCACTCACTGGAGGTCCAGCCCGGCTTTAGCAGGGCAGGCACCTTCTGCCACAGTAGCGGCCACCAAGGCCAGAGAGGCTAAAGCCCCCGGAGTTGATGGGCACTCCCTCAGCACTCAGGATGCTGCCAACAGCAGCGGAGGTGGTGGATCCCACAGCGGTGTTCTGGGGGAAGGAGCTGAGGATGGGCCCGGGCAGGGTCACCACCACGGGAGATGGTTCAATAACCACCCGGGAGTCCTGGCACTGCCTGACACAGGGCTCGTTGCAGCTGTTGGCAAGCGGGGTTGGGCCACAGGGACGGCACAGATCGTAGCAGGACATGGCTGCGGGATGGAGGTGCACCTGGGAGAGAGGGCAGGGAAAGCAGAGGCAGCATGTGAGGCGCAGGCCGACAGCCTGCTCGGCAAGAGCAAAGGCACAGTCTGGGGAGCAGGGAGGAAGGGAGATTAAAGAGCCCTGGTCCCCAAGGGTCCCCTCCCTGCAAAGAAAGCCCAAGGCCTTCTCCCACCTCCCCCCACCGGAGAACAGGAAGAACAGGGACACCAGGAGCAGATCGAGTAGCAAGGCTCTCAGCAAAAGCTGTGCTGAGGCAAAGGCTCAGCTGAGGCCGGAAGACAGAGAGGAAAAGGAGAAAGACAGGAAAGAGGCAAAGGCGGTTGCAGCTCACCTTCTTCACCAAGGACGAGAAGGCAAGAGAAGTGGATGAGGAAGCCTGCTGTTGGACTGGCTTTTATACTGGTCATGACTGCTCCGGGCCCAGAGGCACTCTTTGCGCATGTAATGTGTTTGCCAACAAGCTCATCTTGCGTGCGAAGCATCACAATTACAGAAATGGGGACACCGCTTATGTTCCCTGCAACGCTGCCTTTTCATTTCCCTCTTCGTGACATGCCCATTCAGCCACACAGGCTCCTTTCAAGTGACCGTATTAGAGGCCAAAACGTTTCCAGGGGAAATGACACGTCAGCACAGGCAGATGATCCAGGCAGTGATGAGGAGTGTCCCACCCTGCCAAGTGATGCCATCCCCTTGCCCTCCAGGGCCTCACTTTCAGCGTTCTCATAATGAACGGGGCATGTTTTCTGGCAGTCCTAAAATACAAGGCCAGACTTTAAAAGAATTTTCTGTGACGGGAGTCAACATATCCATTGCGGAACCTCATACCTAACTCCATCAAAGTTAGGTATAAACTTCCCAGTCACCTTGGATACCCTGTAAGGTTTTAGACTCAGCAATTTAACATCAAGAGAAATTCATATGCTCTTTGCTCGTCCTTACCTTCTCTGGAGAGCCTCCAATCAACAGGAGAAGGACGTTTGAGAAGCAGAGACACTCCCCTCCAACACGTGCTAAGTCTGCTCCCTGCCCCCACCACCACCAAAGGTCAGTGTTGGGGCTTCCCAACGGTTCCTTCTTCATCCCCAAGACTGCCAAACACTTCTTCTTTGAGCCTACACGCTAACTCAATAACATACACTGCAACAAGCTTGGAAAGCTTTCCATGAGACATCAAAACTCATCACAAGTACTCATAGTCTGGGAATGTCAGCAGGAACACACTGGAAGCAAGTAGACATCAGGATATCTGTTTCCTCTTCCCAAGCATCTCAGCACTCTCAGACATGAGTTTCCCACTGGCCCATGCTAGTCCCACAGTCAGCACCTACGGTGAGGGTCTGCCCAAAGGCTCCAGTGCCCTGCTGCACCCTACCCTCTCTGATCACGTGCCGCAGACGCTCTCTACCCGGCCTGGTACGATGTTTTCACCCCACCGTGCTTCTGCTGTCAGCTCAGCATGGCTTATGGGTGTTGATGGAGAGTGCATTTCCTGAGGGCCCTCCTGCACAGCAGGGCACTGGGATTTTGCTAGCAGCAGCTGTCTTTCGGGGAAGACAGGGCTTTAGCTATGGGGAAAGGCACCGTGGGGGTTCCCACAGCATATGGGGCAGCACAAGAGATGACCCTCGCTCTACGTGAAGCAGGACTGGGAAGCGCTGGGAGGCACGGGGCAAAACGTCACCTGTGGAAGACTAGAGGATGTGGGAGGAAAGGATAGGCACCTTGTCCTCTCCTACATCACCAGCTACATGACAACTTTACACACAAGCGAGGTTACTTCCCTCCCGGATGTCGGTGGTCTTGCGGTTCAGGGCAGAAAGGCAGGAAGACACAATGGCTGCATCCTGCAGGTTTCTTTCTTTCCTTCCTCCAGCGTGCAAGGGACGGAGAAGGACTTGCTAAATGCCCTCACTTCAGTGTCATGGGCCACACGTCATGTAAACTCCCAAGCAGTGACTGTGCCGCTCTGGCCACATTGCTGAATACTTCAGAAAGGGAGCTGGGGACACAACGAGATGGTCTGGGGGCAGAAGTGAAGAGATACAACTCCTTGCGCATCTGTCAACGCACCAGACACGTCTTGGAGCCATGGAGAGCGTGACAGGGGTTTGCTGAGAGAGACAACAAGTCTGGCGTTTGGGACAGCGGGATGTGGGTGACTTTGGGAAGGCTTTGTCACATGTAAAGGACAGTCCCCTCCAGGTGACCATTTCAGTGGGACACCCACTCTCAGTCCCTCAAAAGGATACAAGCGCACCACATCGTTTCAGCCACCCCTTTACCCTGTATGGGATCACATTTGCTTATGCAGCATAGTATTGTACCCTGGGCTGCTTTAGACAAAGTATTTCCTCCAGCTTGAGGGAGTTGATCCTTCCCCTTCACTCAGCACTCATGAGGCCACAGCGGGAGTACCGTGTCCAGTTCTGGGCTCCTCAGTGCGAGAGCGACATGGACATAGTGGAGAGAGACAAATGAAAGGCCACGCAGATGATTAAGGGACTGGAGGGTCGCACGTATGAGGAAAGACTGAGAGCTGGGATGAGCAGGCTGGGGGCGGGCTGGGGCTCACTGATGTATTTAAATACCAGAAGGGAAGGTGCAAGGAGGAAGGAGTTAGGGTCTTTTCAGTGCTGCCCGTCGAAAGGACCAGAGGCAATGGGCACAAAAGGAAACACGGAAAGCTCCATCTGAATGTCAGGAAACGCTCTTTCACTGTGAGGGTCACCAAACACTGGAACAGGTTGCCCAGGGAGATTATGGAGCCTCCATCCCTGGAGATATCCAAAAGCCATCTGGAGCTAGAGCAACTGGCTCTAGGTTGACCTCCTCGAGCAGGGTACTGGACGAGATGACCTCCAGAAGTCCCTGCCAACCCCAATCATGCTGTGATTCTGTGATTTCCCATTGAGCAGCTTGGCTGGCCATCCCGGGAGGGAAGGGGCATGAGGAGACTCAAGCTACAATGCAGCATAAACTTTAATGAGTCTAGAGAGTGAAACAAAGCTGTGCGTGCTGGAAGGGACGCGGTCCGGGCTGCTACAAGGGCAGCTGACGGTCAGGCACCCCTTCACAGCAATGGGACGCACGTCTTCCTCCCACACACGTGGGGAGAGGGTGATGAGCAGGGCCCCTCCCAACTTGCTTCAGGATGAACCCGTGGCACAGGACAGCAGGAGACAACAGGGACTCGTGATGCGGAGAAGAAAGCAGGCGAAGGAGAAGACAACAGTTGGCCGTCTTTCCAGACAGCACAGGCTGGCACCTTGCTTCCCTCCCTCCTTTGCGGGAGGGCACGAGGGCGCTCAACCCTTCTGGAAACCCTGGCCAGCAGCTCCATCCTCAGTCCGGCACCCGGCTTTGGGCTTCCTGGTCGATGCACTCACTGGAGGTCCAGCCCGGCTTTAGCAGGGCAGGCACCTTCTGCCACAGTAGCGGCCACCAAGGCCAGAGAGGCTAAAGCCCCCGGAGTTGATGGGCACTCCCTCAGCACTCAGGATGCTGCCAACAGCAGCGGAGGTGGTGGATCCCACAGCGGTGTTCTGGGGGAAGGAGCTGAGGATGGGCCCGGGCAGGGTCACCACCACGGGAGATGGTTCAATAACCACCCGGGAGTCCTGGCACTGCCTGACACAGGGCTCGTTGCAGCTGTTGGCAAGCGGGGTTGGGCCACAGGGACGGCACAGATCGTAGCAGGACATGGCTGCGGGATGGAGGTGCACCTGGGAGAGAGGGCAGGGAAAGCAGAGGCAGCATGTGAGGCGCAGGCCGACAGCCTGCTCGGCAAGAGCAAAGGCACAGTCTGGGGAGCAGGGAGGAAGGGAGATTAAAGAGCCCTGGTCCCCAAGGGTCCCCTCCCTGCAAAGAAAGCCCAAGGCCTTCTCCCACCTCCCCCCACTGGAGAACAGGAAGAACAGGGACACCAGGAGCAGATCGAGTAGCAAGGCTCTCAGCAAAAGCTGTGCTGAGGCAAAGGCTCAGCTGAGGCCGGAAGACAGAGAGGAAAAGGAGAAAGACAGGAAAGAGGCAAAGGCGGTTGCAGCTCACCTTCTTCACCAAGGACGAGAAGGCAAGAGAAGTGGATGAGGAAGCCTGCTGTTGGACTGGCTTTTATACTGGTCATGACTGCTCCGGGCCCAGAGGCACTCTTTGCGCATGTAATGTGTTTGCCAACAAGCTCATCTTGCGTGCGAAGCATCACAATTACAGAAATGGGGACACCGCTTATGTTCCCTGCAACGCTGCCTTTTCATTTCCCTCTTCGTGACATGCCCATTCAGCCACACAGGCTCCTTTCAAGTGACCGTATTAGAGGCCAAAACGTTTCCAGGGGAAATGACACGTCAGCACAGGCAGATGATCCAGGCAGTGATGAGGAGTGTCCCACCCTGCCAAGTGATGCCATCCCCTTGCCCTCCAGGGCCTCACTTTCAGCGTTCTCATAATGAACGGGGCATGTTTTCTGGCAGTCCTAAAATACAAGGCCAGACTTTAAAAGAATTTTCTGTGACGGGAGTCAACATATCCATTGCGGAACCTCATACCTAACTCCATCAAAGTTAGGTATAAACTTCCCAGTCACCTTGGATACCCTGTAAGGTTTTAGACTCAGCAATTTAACATCAAGAGAAATTCATATGCTCTTTGCTCGTCCTTACCTTCTCTGGAGAGCCTCCAATCAACAGGAGAAGGACGTTTGAGAAGCAGAGACACTCCCCTCCAACACGTGCTAAGTCTGCTCCCTGCCCCCACCACCACCAAAGGTCAGTGTTGGGGCTTCCCAACGGTTCCTTCTTCATCCCCAAGACTGCCAAACACTTCTTCTTTGAGCCTACACGCTAACTCAATAACATACACTGCAACAAGCTTGGAAAGCTTTCCATGAGACATCAAAACTCATCACAAGTACTCATAGTCTGGGAATGTCAGCAGGAACACACTGGAAGCAAGTAGACATCAGGATATCTGTTTCCTCTTCCCAAGCATCTCAGCACTCTCAGACATGAGTTTCCCACTGGCCCATGCTAGTCCCACAGTCAGCACCTACGGTGAGGGTCTGCCCAAAGGCTCCAGTGCCCTGCTGCACCCTACCCTCTCTGATCACGTGCCGCAGACGCTCTCTACCCGGCCTGGTACGATGTTTTCACCCCACCGTGCTTCTGCTGTCAGCTCAGCATGGCTTATGGGTGTTGATGGAGAGTGCATTTCCTGAGGGCCCTCCTGCACAGCAGGGCACTGGGATTTTGCTAGCAGCAGCTGTCTTTCGGGGAAGACAGGGCTTTAGCTATGGGGAAAGGCACCGTGGGGGTTCCCACAGCATATGGGGCAGCACAAGAGATGACCCTCGCTCTACGTGAAGCAGGACTGGGAAGCGCTGGGAGGCACGGGGCAAAACGTCACCTGTGGAAGACTAGAGGATGTGGGAGGAAAGGATAGGCACCTTGTCCTCTCCTACATCACCAGCTACATGACAACTTTACACACAAGCGAGGTTACTTCCCTCCCGGATGTCGGTGGTCTTGCGGTTCAGGGCAGAAAGGCAGGAAGACACAATGGCTGCATCCTGCAGGTTTCTTTCTTTCCTTCCTCCAGCGTGCAAGGGACGGAGAAGGACTTGCTAAATGCCCTCACTTCAGTGTCATGGGCCACACGTCATGTAAACTCCCAAGCAGTGACTGTGCCGCTCTGGCCACATTGCTGAATACTTCAGAAAGGGAGCTGGGGACACAACGAGATGGTCTGGGGGCAGAAGTGAAGAGATACAACTCCTTGCGCATCTGTCAACGCACCAGACACGTCTTGGAGCCATGGAGAGCGTGACAGGGGTTTGCTGAGAGAGACAACAAGTCTGGCGTTTGGGACAGCGGGATGTGGGTGACTTTGGGAAGGCTTTGTCACATGTAAAGGACAGTCCCCTCCAGGTGACCATTTCAGTGGGACACCCACTCTCAGTCCCTCAAAAGGATACAAGCGCACCACATCGTTTCAGCCACCCCTTTACCCTGTATGGGATCACATTTGCTTATGCAGCATAGTATTGTACCCTGGGCTGCTTTAGACAAAGTATTTCCTCCAGCTTGAGGGAGTTGATCCTTCCCCTTCACTCAGCACTCATGAGGCCACAGCGGGAGTACCGTGTCCAGTTCTGGGCTCCTCAGTGCGAGAGCGACATGGACATAGTGGAGAGAGACAAATGAAAGGCCACGCAGATGATTAAGGGACTGGAGGGTCGCACGTATGAGGAAAGACTGAGAGCTGGGATGAGCAGGCTGGGGGCGGGCTGGGGCTCACTGATGTATTTAAATACCAGAAGGGAAGGTGCAAGGAGGAAGGAGTTAGGGTCTTTTCAGTGCTGCCCGTCGAAAGGACCAGAGGCAATGGGCACAAAAGGAAACACGGAAAGCTCCATCTGAATGTCAGGAAACGCTCTTTCACTGTGAGGGTCACCAAACACTGGAACAGGTTGCCCAGGGAGATTATGGAGTCTCCATCCCTGGAGATATCCAAAAGCCATCTGGAGCTAGAGCAACTGGCTCTAGGTTGACCTCCTCGAGCAGGGTACTGGACGAGATGACCTCCAGAAGTCCCTGCCAACCCCAATCATGCTGTGATTCTGTGATTTCCCATTGAGCAGCTTGGCTGGCCATCCCGGGAGGGAAGGGGCATGAGGAGACTCAAGCTACAATGCAGCATAAACTTTAATGAGTCTAGAGAGTGAAACAAAGCTGTGCGTGCTGGAAGGGACGCGGTCCGGGCTGCTACAAGGGCAGCTGACGGTCAGGCACCCCTTCACAGCAATGGGACGCACGTCTTCCTCCCACACACGTGGGGAGAGGGTGATGAGCAGGGCCCCTCCCAACTTGCTTCAGGATGAACCCGTGGCACAGGACAGCAGGAGACAACAGGGACTTGTGATGCGGAGAAGAAAGCAGGCGAAGGAGAAGACAACAGTTGGCCGTCTTTCCAGACAGCACAGGCTGGCACCTTGCTTCCCTCCCTCCTTTGCGGGAGGGCACGAGGGCGCTCAACCCTTCTGGAAACCCTGGCCAGCAGCTCCATCCTCAGTCCGGCACCCGGCTTTGGGCTTCCTGGTCGATGCACTCACTGGAGGTCCAGCCCGGCTTTAGCAGGGCAGGCACCTTCTGCCACAGTAGCGGCCACCAAGGCCAGAGAGGCTAAAGCCCCCGGAGTTGATGGGCACTCCCTCAGCACTCAGGATGCTGCCAACAGCAGCGGAGGTGGTGGATCCCACAGCGGTGTTCTGGGGGAAGGAGCTGAGGATGGGCCCGGGCAGGGTCACCACCACGGGAGATGGTTCAATAACCACCCGGGAGTCCTGGCACTGCCTGACACAGGGCTCGTTGCAGCTGTTGGCAAGCGGGGTTGGGCCACAGGGACGGCACAGATCGTAGCAGGACATGGCTGCGGGATGGAGGTGCACCTGGGAGAGAGGGCAGGGAAAGCAGAGGCAGCATGTGAGGCGCAGGCCGACAGCCTGCTCGGCAAGAGCAAAGGCACAGTCTGGGGAGCAGGGAGGAAGGGAGATTAAAGAGCCCTGGTCCCCAAGGGTCCCCTCCCTGCAAAGAAAGCCCAAGGCCTTCTCCCACCTCCCCCCACTGGAGAACAGGAAGAACAGGGACACCAGGAGCAGATCGAGTAGCAAGGCTCTCAGCAAAAGCTGTGCTGAGGCAAAGGCTCAGCTGAGGCCGGAAGACAGAGAGGAAAAGGAGAAAGACAGGAAAGAGGCAAAGGCGGTTGCAGCTCACCTTCTTCACCAAGGACGAGAAGGCAAGAGAAGTGGATGAGGAAGCCTGCTGTTGGACTGGCTTTTATACTGGTCATGACTGCTCCGGGCCCAGAGGCACTCTTTGCGCATGTAATGTGTTTGCCAACAAGCTCATCTTGCGTGCGAAGCATCACAATTACAGAAATGGGGACACCGCTTATGTTCCCTGCAACGCTGCCTTTTCATTTCCCTCTTCGTGACATGCCCATTCAGCCACACAGGCTCCTTTCAAGTGACCGTATTAGAGGCCAAAACGTTTCCAGGGGAAATGACACGTCAGCACAGGCAGATGATCCAGGCAGTGATGAGGAGTGTCCCACCCTGCCAAGTGATGCCATCCCCTTGCCCTCCAGGGCCTCACTTTCAGCGTTCTCATAATGAACGGGGCATGTTTTCTGGCAGTCCTAAAATACAAGGCCAGACTTTAAAAGAATTTTCTGTGACGGGAGTCAACATATCCATTGCGGAACCTCATACCTAACTCCATCAAAGTTAGGTATAAACTTCCCAGTCACCTTGGATACCCTGTAAGGTTTTAGACTCAGCAATTTAACATCAAGAGAAATTCATATGCTCTTTGCTCGTCCTTACCTTCTCTGGAGAGCCTCCAATCAACAGGAGAAGGACGTTTGAGAAGCAGAGACACTCCCCTCCAACACGTGCTAAGTCTGCTCCCTGCCCCCACCACCACCAAAGGTCAGTGTTGGGGCTTCCCAACGGTTCCTTCTTCATCCCCAAGACTGCCAAACACTTCTTCTTTGAGCCTACACGCTAACTCAATAACATACACTGCAACAAGCTTGGAAAGCTTTCCATGAGACATCAAAACTCATCACAAGTACTCATAGTCTGGGAATGTCAGCAGGAACACACTGGAAGCAAGTAGACATCAGGATATCTGTTTCCTCTTCCCAAGCATCTCAGCACTCTCAGACATGAGTTTCCCACTGGCCCATGCTAGTCCCACAGTCAGCACCTACGGTGAGGGTCTGCCCAAAGGCTCCAGTGCCCTGCTGCACCCTACCCTCTCTGATCACGTGCCGCAGATGCTCTCTACCCGGCCTGGTACGACGTTTTCACCCCACCGTGCTTCTGCTGTCAGCTCAGCATGGCTTATGGGTGTTGATGGAGAGTGCATTTCCTGAGGGCCCTCCTGCACAGCAGGGCACTGGGATTTTGCTAGCAGCAGCTGTCTTTCAGGGAAGACAGGGCTTTAGCTATGGGGAAAGGCACCGTGGGGGTTCCCACAGCATATGGGGCAGCACAAGAGATGACCCTCGCTCTACGTGAAGCAGGACTGGGAAGCGCTGGGAGGCACGGGGCAAAACGTCACCTGTGGAAGACTAGAGGATGTGGGAGGAAAGGATAGGCACCTTGTCCTCTCCTACATCACCAGCTACATGACAACTTTACACACAAGCGAGGTTACTTCCCTCCCGGATGTCGGTGGTCTTGCGGTTCAGGGCAGAAAGGCAGGAAGACACAATGGCTGCATCCTGCAGGTTTCTTTCTTTCCTTCCTCCAGCGTGCAAGGGACGGAGAAGGACTTGCTAAATGCCCTCACTTCAGTGTCATGGGCCACACGTCATGTAAACTCCCAAGCAGTGACTGTGCCGCTCTGGCCACATTGCTGAATACTTCAGAAAGGGAGCTGGGGACACAACGAGATGGTCTGGGGGCAGAAGTGAAGAGATACAACTCCTTGCGCATCTGTCAACGCACCAGACACGTCTTGGAGCCATGGAGAGCGTGACAGGGGTTTGCTGAGAGAGACAACAAGTCTGGCGTTTGGGACAGCGGGATGTGGGTGACTTTGGGAAGGCTTTGTCACATGTAAAGGACAGTCCCCTCCAGGTGACCATTTCAGTGGGACACCCACTCTCAGTCCCTCAAAAGGATACAAGCGCACCACATCGTTTCAGCCACCCCTTTACCCTGTATGGGATCACATTTGCTTATGCAGCATAGTATTGTACCCTGGGCTGCTTTAGACAAAGTATTTCCTCCAGCTTGAGGGAGTTGATCCTTCCCCTTCACTCAGCACTCATGAGGCCACAGCGGGAGTACCGTGTCCAGTTCTGGGCTCCTCAGTGCGAGAGCGACATGGACATAGTGGAGAGAGACAAATGAAAGGCCACGCAGATGATTAAGGGACTGGAGGGTCGCACGTATGAGGAAAGACTGAGAGCTGGGATGAGCAGGCTGGGGGCGGGCTGGGGCTCACTGATGTATTTAAATACCAGAAGGGAAGGTGCAAGGAGGAAGGAGTTAGGGTCTTTTCAGTGCTGCCCGTCGAAAGGACCAGAGGCAATGGGCACAAAAGGAAACACGGAAAGCTCCATCTGAATGTCAGGAAACGCTCTTTCACTGTGAGGGTCACCAAACACTGGAACAGGTTGCCCAGGGAGATTATGGAGTCTCCATCCCTGGAGATATCCAAAAGCCATCTGGAGCTAGAGCAACTGGCTCTAGGTTGACCTCCTCGAGCAGGGTACTGGACGAGATGACCTCCAGAAGTCCCTGCCAACCCCAATCATGCTGTGATTCTGTGATTTCCCATTGAGCAGCTTGGCTGGCCATCCCGGGAGGGAAGGGGCATGAGGAGACTCAAGCTACAATGCAGCATAAACTTTAATGAGTCTAGAGAGTGAAACAAAGCTGTGCGTGCTGGAAGGGACGCGGTCCGGGCTGCTACAAGGGCAGCTGACGGTCAGGCACCCCTTCACAGCAATGGGACGCACGTCTTCCTCCCACACACGTGGGGAGAGGGTGATGAGCAGGGCCCCTCCCAACTTGCTTCAGGATGAACCCGTGGCACAGGACAGCAGGAGACAACAGGGACTTGTGATGCGGAGAAGAAAGCAGGCGAAGGAGAAGACAACAGTTGGCCATCTTTCCAGACAGCACAGGCTGGCACCTTGCTTCCCTCCCTCCTTTGCGGGAGGGCACGAGGGCGCTCAACCCTTCTGGAAACCCTGGCCAGCAGCTCCATCCTCAGTCCGGCACCCGGCTTTGGGCTTCCTGGTCGATGCACTCACTGGAGGTCCAGCCCGGCTTTAGCAGGGCAGGCACCTTCTGCCACAGTAGCGGCCACCAAGGCCAGAGAGGCTAAAGCCCCCGGAGTTGATGGGCACTCCCTCAGCACTCAGGATGCTGCCAACAGCAGCGGAGGTGGTGGATCCCACAGCGGTGTTCTGGGGGAAGGAGCTGAGGATGGGCCCGGGCAGGGTCACCACCACGGGAGATGGTTCAATAACCACCCGGGAGTCCTGGCACTGCCTGACACAGGGCTCGTTGCAGCTGTTGGCAAGCGGGGTTGGGCCACAGGGACGGCACAGATCGTAGCAGGACATGGCTGCGGGATGGAGGTGCACCTGGGAGAGAGGGCAGGGAAAGCAGAGGCAGCATGTGAGGCGCAGGCCGACAGCCTGCTCGGCAAGAGCAAAGGCACAGTCTGGGGAGCAGGGAGGAAGGGAGATTAAAGAGCCCTGGTCCCCAAGGGTCCCCTCCCTGCAAAGAAAGCCCAAGGCCTTCTCCCACCTCCCCCCACCGGAGAACAGGAAGAACAGGGACACCAGGAGCAGATCGAGTAGCAAGGCTCTCAGCAAAAGCTGTGCTGAGGCAAAGGCTCAGCTGAGGCCGGAAGACAGAGAGGAAAAGGAGAAAGACAGGAAAGAGGCAAAGGCGGTTGCAGCTCACCTTCTTCACCAAGGACGAGAAGGCAAGAGAAGTGGATGAGGAAGCCTGCTGTTGGACTGGCTTTTATACTGGTCATGACTGCTCCGGGCCCAGAGGCACTCTTTGCGCATGTAATGTGTTTGCCAACAAGCTCATCTTGCGTGCGAAGCATCACAATTACAGAAATGGGGACACCGCTTATGTTCCCTGCAACGCTGCCTTTTCATTTCCCTCTTCGTGACATGCCCATTCAGCCACACAGGCTCCTTTCAAGTGACCGTATTAGAGGCCAAAACGTTTCCAGGGGAAATGACACGTCAGCACAGGCAGATGATCCAGGCAGTGATGAGGAGTGTCCCACCCTGCCAAGTGATGCCATCCCCTTGCCCTCCAGGGCCTCACTTTCAGCGTTCTCATAATGAACGGGGCATGTTTTCTGGCAGTCCTAAAATACAAGGCCAGACTTTAAAAGAATTTTCTGTGACGGGAGTCAACATATCCATTGCGGAACCTCATACCTAACTCCATCAAAGTTAGGTATAAACTTCCCAGTCACCTTGGATACCCTGTAAGGTTTTAGACTCAGCAATTTAACATCAAGAGAAATTCATATGCTCTTTGCTCGTCCTTACCTTCTCTGGAGAGCCTCCAATCAACAGGAGAAGGACGTTTGAGAAGCAGAGACACTCCCCTCCAACACGTGCTAAGTCTGCTCCCTGCCCCCACCACCACCAAAGGTCAGTGTTGGGGCTTCCCAACGGTTCCTTCTTCATCCCCAAGACTGCCAAACACTTCTTCTTTGAGCCTACACGCTAACTCAATAACATACACTGCAACAAGCTTGGAAAGCTTTCCATGAGACATCAAAACTCATCACAAGTACTCATAGTCTGGGAATGTCAGCAGGAACACACTGGAAGCAAGTAGACATCAGGATATCTGTTTCCTCTTCCCAAGCATCTCAGCACTCTCAGACATGAGTTTCCCACTGGCCCATGCTAGTCCCACAGTCAGCACCTACGGTGAGGGTCTGCCCAAAGGCTCCAGTGCCCTGCTGCACCCTACCCTCTCTGATCACGTGCCGCAGATGCTCTCTACCCGGCCTGGTACGACGTTTTCACCCCACCGTGCTTCTGCTGTCAGCTCAGCATGGCTTATGGGTGTTGATGGAGAGTGCATTTCCTGAGGGCCCTCCTGCACAGCAGGGCACTGGGATTTTGCTAGCAGCAGCTGTCTTTCAGGGAAGACAGGGCTTTAGCTATGGGGAAAGGCACCGTGGGGGTTCCCACAGCATATGGGGCAGCACAAGAGATGACCCTCGCTCTACGTGAAGCAGGACTGGGAAGCGCTGGGAGGCACGGGGCAAAACGTCACCTGTGGAAGACTAGAGGATGTGGGAGGAAAGGATAGGCACCTTGTCCTCTCCTACATCACCAGCTACATGACAACTTTACACACAAGCGAGGTTACTTCCCTCCCGGATGTCGGTGGTCTTGCGGTTCAGGGCAGAAAGGCAGGAAGACACAATGGCTGCATCCTGCAGGTTTCTTTCTTTCCTTCCTCCAGCGTGCAAGGGACGGAGAAGGACTTGCTAAATGCCCTCACTTCAGTGTCATGGGCCACACGTCATGTAAACTCCCAAGCAGTGACTGTGCCGCTCTGGCCACATTGCTGAATACTTCAGAAAGGGAGCTGGGGACACAACGAGATGGTCTGGGGGCAGAAGTGAAGAGATACAACTCCTTGCGCATCTGTCAACGCACCAGACACGTCTTGGAGCCATGGAGAGCGTGACAGGGGTTTGCTGAGAGAGACAACAAGTCTGGCGTTTGGGACAGCGGGATGTGGGTGACTTTGGGAAGGCTTTGTCACATGTAAAGGACAGTCCCCTCCAGGTGACCATTTCAGTGGGACACCCACTCTCAGTCCCTCAAAAGGATACAAGCGCACCACATCGTTTCAGCCACCCCTTTACCCTGTATGGGATCACATTTGCTTATGCAGCATAGTATTGTACCCTGGGCTGCTTTAGACAAAGTATTTCCTCCAGCTTGAGGGAGTTGATCCTTCCCCTTCACTCAGCACTCATGAGGCCACAGCGGGAGTACCGTGTCCAGTTCTGGGCTCCTCAGTGCGAGAGCGACATGGACATAGTGGAGAGAGACAAATGAAAGGCCACGCAGATGATTAAGGGACTGGAGGGTCGCACGTATGAGGAAAGACTGAGAGCTGGGATGAGCAGGCTGGGGGCGGGCTGGGGCTCACTGATGTATTTAAATACCAGAAGGGAAGGTGCAAGGAGGAAGGAGTTAGGGTCTTTTCAGTGCTGCCCGTCGAAAGGACCAGAGGCAATGGGCACAAAAGGAAACACGGAAAGCTCCATCTGAATGTCAGGAAACGCTCTTTCACTGTGAGGGTCACCAAACACTGGAACAGGTTGCCCAGGGAGATTATGGAGTCTCCATCCCTGGAGATATCCAAAAGCCATCTGGAGCTAGAGCAACTGGCTCTAGGTTGACCTCCTCGAGCAGGGTACTGGACGAGATGACCTCCAGAAGTCCCTGCCAACCCCAATCATGCTGTGATTCTGTGATTTCCCATTGAGCAGCTTGGCTGGCCATCCCGGGAGGGAAGGGGCATGAGGAGACTCAAGCTACAATGCAGCATAAACTTTAATGAGTCTAGAGAGTGAAACAAAGCTGTGCGTGCTGGAAGGGACGCGGTCCGGGCTGCTACAAGGGCAGCTGACGGTCAGGCACCCCTTCACAGCAATGGGACGCACGTCTTCCTCCCACACACGTGGGGAGAGGGTGATGAGCAGGGCCCCTCCCAACTTGCTTCAGGATGAACCCGTGGCACAGGACAGCAGGAGACAACAGGGACTCGTGATGCGGAGAAGAAAGCAGGCGAAGGAGAAGACAACAGTTGGCCGTCTTTCCAGACAGCACAGGCTGGCACCTTGCTTCCCTCCCTCCTTTGCGGGAGGGCACGAGGGCGCTCAACCCTTCTGGAAACCCTGGCCAGCAGCTCCATCCTCAGTCCGGCACCCGGCTTTGGGCTTCCTGGTCGATGCACTCACTGGAGGTCCAGCCCGGCTTTAGCAGGGCAGGCACCTTCTGCCACAGTAGCGGCCACCAAGGCCAGAGAGGCTAAAGCCCCCGGAGTTGATGGGCACTCCCTCAGCACTCAGGATGCTGCCAACAGCAGCGGAGGTGGTGGATCCCACAGCGGTGTTCTGGGGGAAGGAGCTGAGGATGGGCCCGGGCAGGGTCACCACCACGGGAGATGGTTCAATAACCACCCGGGAGTCCTGGCACTGCCTGACACAGGGCTCGTTGCAGCTGTTGGCAAGCGGGGTTGGGCCACAGGGACGGCACAGATCGTAGCAGGACATGGCTGCGGGATGGAGGTGCACCTGGGAGAGAGGGCAGGGAAAGCAGAGGCAGCATGTGAGGCGCAGGCCGACAGCCTGCTCGGCAAGAGCAAAGGCACAGTCTGGGGAGCAGGGAGGAAGGGAGATTAAAGAGCCCTGGTCCCCAAGGGTCCCCTCCCTGCAAAGAAAGCCCAAGGCCTTCTCCCACCTCCCCCCACTGGAGAACAGGAAGAACAGGGACACCAGGAGCAGATCGAGTAGCAAGGCTCTCAGCAAAAGCTGTGCTGAGGCAAAGGCTCAGCTGAGGCCGGAAGACAGAGAGGAAAAGGAGAAAGACAAGAAAGAGGCAAAGGCGGTTGCAGCTCACCTTCTTCACCAAGGACGAGAAGGCAAGAGAAGTGGATGAGGAAGCCTGCTGTTGGACTGGCTTTTATACTGGTCATGACTGCTCCGGGCCCAGAGGCACTCTTTGCGCATGTAATGTGTTTGCCAACAAGCTCATCTTGCGTGCGAAGCATCACAATTACAGAAATGGGGACACCGCTTATGTTCCCTGCAACGCTGCCTTTTCATTTCCCTCTTCGTGACATGCCCATTCAGCCACACAGGCTCCTTTCAAGTGACCGTATTAGAGGCCAAAACGTTTCCAGGGGAAATGACACGTCAGCACAGGCAGATGATCCAGGCAGTGATGAGGAGTGTCCCACCCTGCCAAGTGATGCCATCCCCTTGCCCTCCAGGGCCTCACTTTCAGCGTTCTCATAATGAACGGGGCATGTTTTCTGGCAGTCCTAAAATACAAGGCCAGACTTTAAAAGAATTTTCTGTGACGGGAGTCAACATATCCATTGCGGAACCTCATACCTAACTCCATCAAAGTTAGGTATAAACTTCCCAGTCACCTTGGATACCCTGTAAGGTTTTAGACTCAGCAATTTAACATCAAGAGAAATTCATATGCTCTTTGCTCGTCCTTACCTTCTCTGGAGAGCCTCCAATCAACAGGAGAAGGACGTTTGAGAAGCAGAGACACTCCCCTCCAACACGTGCTAAGTCTGCTCCCTGCCCCCACCACCACCAAAGGTCAGTGTTGGGGCTTCCCAACGGTTCCTTCTTCATCCCCAAGACTGCCAAACACTTCTTCTTTGAGCCTACACGCTAACTCAATAACATACACTGCAACAAGCTTGGAAAGCTTTCCATGAGACATCAAAACTCATCACAAGTACTCATAGTCTGGGAATGTCAGCAGGAACACACTGGAAGCAAGTAGACATCAGGATATCTGTTTCCTCTTCCCAAGCATCTCAGCACTCTCAGACATGAGTTTCCCACTGGCCCATGCTAGTCCCACAGTCAGCACCTACGGTGAGGGTCTGCCCAAAGGCTCCAGTGCCCTGCTGCACCCTACCCTCTCTGATCACGTGCCGCAGATGCTCTCTACCCGGCCTGGTACGATGTTTTCACCCCACCGTGCTTCTGCTGTCAGCTCAGCATGGCTTATGGGTGTTGATGGAGAGTGCATTTCCTGAGGGCCCTCCTGCACAGCAGGGCACTGGGATTTTGCTAGCAGCAGCTGTCTTTCAGGGAAGACAGGGCTTTAGCTATGGGGAAAGGCACCGTGGGGGTTCCCACAGCATATGGGGCAGCACAAGAGATGACCCTCACTCTACGTGAAGCAGGACTGGGAAGCGCTGGGAGGCACGGGGCAAAACGTCACCTGTGGAAGACTAGAGGATGTGGGAGGAAAGGATAGGCACCTTGTCCTCTCCTACATCACCAGCTACATGACAACTTTACACACAAGCGAGGTTACTTCCCTCCCGGATGTCGGTGGTCTTGCGGTTCAGGGCAGAAAGGCAGGAAGACACAATGGCTGCATCCTGCAGGTTTCTTTCTTTCCTTCCTCCAGCGTGCAAGGGACGGAGAAGGACTTGCTAAATGCCCTCACTTCAGTGTCATGGGCCACACGTCATGTAAACTCCCAAGCAGTGACTGTGCCGCTCTGGCCACATTGCTGAATACTTCAGAAAGGGAGCTGGGGACACAACGAGATGGTCTGGGGGCAGAAGTGAAGAGATACAACTCCTTGCGCATCTGTCAACGCACCAGACACGTCTTGGAGCCATGGAGAGCGTGACAGGGGTTTGCTGAGAGAGACAACAAGTCTGGCGTTTGGGACAGCGGGATGTGGGTGACTTTGGGAAGGCTTTGTCACATGTAAAGGACAGTCCCCTCCAGGTGACCATTTCAGTGGGACACCCACTCTCAGTCCCTCAAAAGGATACAAGCGCACCACATCGTTTCAGCCACCCCTTTACCCTGTATGGGATCACATTTGCTTATGCAGCATAGTATTGTACCCTGGGCTGCTTTAGACAAAGTATTTCCTCCAGCTTGAGGGAGTTGATCCTTCCCCTTCACTCAGCACTCATGAGGCCACAGCGGGAGTACCGTGTCCAGTTCTGGGCTCCTCAGTGCGAGAGCGACATGGACATAGTGGAGAGAGACAAATGAAAGGCCACGCAGATGATTAAGGGACTGGAGGGTCGCACGTATGAGGAAAGACTGAGAGCTGGGATGAGCAGGCTGGGGGCGGGCTGGGGCTCACTGATGTATTTAAATACCAGAAGGGAAGGTGCAAGGAGGAAGGAGTTAGGGTCTTTTCAGTGCTGCCCGTCGAAAGGACCAGAGGCAATGGGCACAAAAGGAAACACGGAAAGCTCCATCTGAATGTCAGGAAACGCTCTTTCACTGTGAGGGTCACCAAACACTGGAACAGGTTGCCCAGGGAGATTATGGAGTCTCCATCCCTGGAGATATCCAAAAGCCATCTGGAGCTAGAGCAACTGGCTCTAGGTTGACCTCCTCGAGCAGGGTACTGGACGAGATGACCTCCAGAAGTCCCTGCCAACCCCAATCATGCTGTGATTCTGTGATTTCCCATTGAGCAGCTTGGCTGGCCATCCCGGGAGGGAAGGGGCATGAGGAGACTCAAGCTACAATGCAGCATAAACTTTAATGAGTCTAGAGAGTGAAACAAAGCTGTGCGTGCTGGAAGGGACGCGGTCCGGGCTGCTACAAGGGCAGCTGACGGTCAGGCACCCCTTCACAGCAATGGGACGCACGTCTTCCTCCCACACACGTGGGGAGAGGGTGATGAGCAGGGCCCCTCCCAACTTGCTTCAGGATGAACCCGTGGCACAGGACAGCAGGAGACAACAGGGACTCGTGATGCGGAGAAGAAAGCAGGCGAAGGAGAAGACAACAGTTGGCCGTCTTTCCAGACAGCACAGGCTGGCACCTTGCTTCCCTCCCTCCTTTGCGGGAGGGCACGAGGGCGCTCAACCCTTCTGGAAACCCTGGCCAGCAGCTCCATCCTCAGTCCGGCACCCGGCTTTGGGCTTCCTGGTCGATGCACTCACTGGAGGTCCAGCCCGGCTTTAGCAGGGCAGGCACCTTCTGCCACAGTAGCGGCCACCAAGGCCAGAGAGGCTAAAGCCCCCGGAGTTGATGGGCACTCCCTCAGCACTCAGGATGCTGCCAACAGCAGCGGAGGTGGTGGATCCCACAGCGGTGTTCTGGGGGAAGGAGCTGAGGATGGGCCCGGGCAGGGTCACCACCACGGGAGATGGTTCAATAACCACCCGGGAGTCCTGGCACTGCCTGACACAGGGCTCGTTGCAGCTGTTGGCAAGCGGGGTTGGGCCACAGGGACGGCACAGATCGTAGCAGGACATGGCTGCGGGATGGAGGTGCACCTGGGAGAGAGGGCAGGGAAAGCAGAGGCAGCATGTGAGGCGCAGGCCGACAGCCTGCTCGGCAAGAGCAAAGGCACAGTCTGGGGAGCAGGGAGGAAGGGAGATTAAAGAGCCCTGGTCCCCAAGGGTCCCCTCCCTGCAAAGAAAGCCCAAGACCTCCTACCTTCCCAGTGTGCCAAGGAGCTGAGGGTCTGGAACATGACAAAGGAGGAAGGCTCTCACCAAGGACAAAAGAGGAAGACAAAATAGTCAAAGAAGAGAAACAGATGAAGGCACTTGCTACTTCCCTTCTTCACCAAGGAGAAGGCAAGAGAAGTGGATGAGGAAGCCTGCTGTTGGACTGGCTTTTATACTGGTCCAGGCTGCTCGGCGCCCAGAGTCACTCTTTGCGCATGTAATGTGTTTACCAACAAGCTTATCTTGAATGGAAAACGCTACCTACTACTGAAGTAGGCTTTGATTTGGTACTTGCAATGGTCCTTTCCCATTTCCTTTCTAACGGCATGCCCATTCCACCCGAGAGCTTTGTTTTACGTGACATGATTAGAGATCAAATGAATTTCATGAACATGACTCTTGATTCAGGTAATTTAGACATTTATGGTGATCTGCTTGGAAAGCAATGTATTTTTCCTCCTCTCTCGTTTTAGTCACTGGCTTATCTTTCACAGGGCCAAATTAGAATGATGTGAGACTGTTCATAATTAGTTACATAATTGGAAAATTTGCATGTTTTGCACAAATATACTTCCAGATATTTTTCCCTTTTTCTTAGGATTGTGCCACATATCTAGCTTGAATCTCTCACTGAGAATGAAATGGTTTTTTAGATTAAAGACTAATTAGGTCACATACCCTGCAGAGTAGCAAATTTTTACTGTTGTTACCTCCAACTACTTTTAATTCCCAACACACAACATGGTACCATCAAAATGTTTAAAAAAGCATGTTCTTCCAAGCCAACTTAACACTTTAAGCCATTTTTAGAAATAATTTGCCCCTTGGCCCACGGAGCAATTTCTGTAAAGCCTCCAAGAGTGTTTTTTCCTTCCCTTCTTCCAATCGTAAGCTGACGTCTGTTTGGAGGATATCTTACGTTTTTACATGGAGTCAGAAAATGGAGCAACTACTTGTAAGGAGAATCCTTCCTTGACATCAGTCAGACTGGGTATTATCTCACCAAGCTGAGACTGAAAACTTTCAGACTTTATGGACTCAAGTTCAAACTGTGCAAGGACAATGCGTTAGACAGGTCAGCTGTTTCTAACTGGCCAGAAATGGAACTGTACATTCAATATATCATTTAAAATCCATTGTGCAACATCGGACAGTCCAGACACCTATGAGGTACTGAGAAAACTCTTCTCACAACAGGACGTGGAATCATCCATGTACTGACAGCAGTGAAGACTCTGATAGTACAACATACAAAAACATCCCATTAAATGTTTGAGATGAAACTCAATGGGAAAAGTGCTGCAGGTGTTGAGAGATGCTGACTTAGGAATTTAGCACAGAAAATCGGTGGGATTTTTAAAGCAAACCAGAATCATTCTACAAAGTATTTCTCAGTGGAAACATACTGTCCAGTATCTGGTGTTGGATATGGCCCATTGGACAAGTTGTTTCCTTAGTCTAATTAGGGGTGTAATATGCTACAGTTTTATGTACTGGCATAACAATTTGGTATCCAGAATGTCCACCTAGAGTATTCAGACAACTCTGCTGTAGGAAAGAAATTAAAGCAATTGAGAACACATGAGAAGATGGCATCCATGCAATTGCTTGGACACATAATTTCAGTTGATTTATTACCATACCCAAACACAGAAAACCAAATGCTTCATTCAGGTGGTGTCACAAACAATCATTTATACTACATTCAAATAATTTGAGTTGGTAATTTTGGCTAACCAAATGAAGAACAATGAAGAACATCTGAAGCTTAAATTTTTACACCATTGCATGAAATGTTTCTGAAGAGAGAAATGTTTAATTTCATTTGTTAAAACAGATCCTAGTACATCATAACTACAGCAAAACAAGAATTAAATTGACTGTGAAGGGATAAAATTATCCACCCAGCAGAGTTCCTACAAAACATCACACACAGATTTGTGATTTTATTTTTATTAAGAATTCAGTTCAGAGAAAAATCAAATTCATTGGGAAAGCATCCTGTAGTAATCACTGAGGTGGAATAAGTGATCAGTTCCAGGATTAATGGAAATGTTTATATAAAATATTCTTTCATTCAAAAAAGTATATTTCACTTAATGTTTTCTACCTAGCAACATCAGAACTTGAGCTTTTATTTACCTCCATTACATATTTAGAAGTCACTGAGGTGTGTCTGTCTGCAGCCTTAGGGCTGTATAACAATATTGAAGCTTCTCCTTTGGCTTCTTTAAAGGAAAGAACTTGAAAGTTAATCCCAAATATTCATTAATGGTTGAGACATACAAAGTGTATATACTATGTAAATATTGCAAGTATATGACAAAATTTAAATAGTTATGTCATTTGGATAATAGCATCACTTTAAATTTGCGAGTCACAGTTACTCCCTGAGCAGGCAATATTTAATAGCATCAGAAACCAGGGTTATTAATTTTTTCATTTAAAAGTAGTTTTGTGTGTGTGATAATAATAACCTTTTATAAAACTTCTGGAGCAGATCCACAGCTACCTAAATTCTTGTGACTATATAATGCAGCAGCACTGGGCAACAAAATAAGGTTGGAATATGGGGTTTTTTGGAAGTCGCGAACACAAACCATCCACTTCCTCAAGCATTAGCCTGCTACCACAAGCTCTGTGCCTGTCCCTGCTGTTACCACAAAAATATGTTTTATACAAATCCTAAGTTATTGCCCCTCTCCCCTTGTCTTTCACAGCATGTTCTTCTCAGTGAAAAATAATTTCCTCAGCTCTACTAGGAGAAGACTAAGTTGCCTACCTGCAGCACTAGAGCCATACATCTGCTCCAGATTCATAGCGAAAATTCATATCCAGTGACACCACAGTAAGTGAGCTCCTTCAGGCTAGACCAGGAAGGGTCTGAGACTTACCATGACACTTTATTGCACCGAAAAGTCTGGTATGGTGTAATAATTTCTATTTCAATGTGTTGTCTAGACAGAAATTGGTATTTTGTTTCTTATTCTTTAGAAAGGTACATTTCTGGCCATCCTAACCCTTTCTGATAGATAAAGTGTCATTCTGCACTCAAGCTTTGGTTGGTCCCTTAGATGCTTATTTGGGCATCAAGCCTGATTAAAGGGTCTCCCAGTAAGAATCAGGGTGAAAAGCTGCAGCCACCAACGATGACAAAGACTTTTTTGTCCCCACATAGCTCATCTTTGGGCTGTTGTGTCAAAAGCCATGCCTGTCAGCCTACACGACAAGTCAGGGAAAGTGTCTTGCATACCCTGAGATCTGCCCTTCCCTAGAGACAGATTTCCTGTCTGGAGATGTTTACCTGCTGCCTGTTTGCTTCTCTAATAGAGCAGTAGAAATTTTTCTCTGTAAATCCCTCCTAAATTATGAGGTGTGTTGGAGGAATCCCTAGGGTAGTAACTCTTATCAGGAAGCTCTACCTTCTCCTTAGATCAAATGTTGTATCACAAGTATTCATTAATGATTTATACATTCAAAGTGCTGTGTTATTATACTTAAAGTGCGGTATTGGCTTCAGACACCCATGAATTGAGTAATAATATCCCTTTAAGATAAACAGATCAAAGTCACGTATGTCATTCCACTAATCGGCTCGCAATCAGGTCATGATTCCTGGCCTCATAATGCTTTTTTTTTTTTCCCCCTACACTGCATTCATATTAGATCCCACTCACCACTTACAGTCTTGGGTGACCCTGGATCCCAGTAAATGCAAATAAACTCTATTCCATGGGTTTGTATGTCACTGCAATGATTTCTACCATGAAGGGTAAAGCCTTATAATTTTAATCAATGTTTTCTAAGGATAAAAGTCATCTCAGTGACGGATTATTTTCCCTTTCTGTGAGTGTATTTCAACGACCAGCCTCTCTTCAATGGCACAACTGCTAGCAGTTTTAGTAGGTTGCGTGTCATCAGTCTGATGTTCTTGTTCCCCAGTCATCTTTCCCCTCAAATCATACTTAGCTGTGGTACTCATAAGAATGGAAGACAGATGGACTGAGAGCTGGAGTGCACTGCTTAGAAAGCACAAACAGACTTTCAAAACTGCTAGTTGCTTCTGGCTTCAAATTTAGAATAGCTCTGAGATGCCTCATTTTCAAGGCAAATTACTTCTAAAAATCTATATCCTTTGAGGCATCATGGTTTTGGCAACCAAAATCTCATCATTTTTCAGTGGGAGCTAACCTTCGCTTTCGCTGTAAAGCAGGAGTGGTTGGGTGACTTCTTTTTAATTCTGTCTCCCTGGATGTCTCTCACAGCTCACCTAGCTCCGAAGCCAGACTCATGGGGATGTCAGAGAAAGGATTACAGGGAATCAGTAAGCCCTGTATGAAGCAATATCAAAGATCATGGCTATTACTTTAGCGACTTCTGTCATTGGCCATACCCAAGGAACCCGCATGCTGGGGGAGAGTGAGTTCACATTACCTGATATGTAGGGAGAAGGAATTTGGTTTTCTTTGCTCCTTAATTTTAGTACTTCTATACTCCAGTGAAGCTGGATCCTACCCTCACACAGGTGGTATAATTTTGCAGCAGACAGTCTTAGCAGTCAGCTGTTTGGACAAGGTTGATGAGCAGCAAACAGGACTCTCTCTCTCCCCTAATGTTGGGATTACATTTGTAGCTGGGTGTAGAAAAACCTCCCTTTGCAGGTTTAATGTACAGTCTGCTGTAACTGTGCAAGTAAATCTCTTTGGGCAAGATGCTGCCGCTGCTGGCATACCATCTTACCTTGTGGAAGATTGGGAGATTTCAGTTTAAAAAGCATTCATGCTCCACCACCTTTTTCTGAAAACCTTTTCATTCTCCTAGTTGCTACTATTTTCCTTTTTTAAATAATTCATTCAATCTGTGGTCCTCATCTTCTAAATTATTCCTGTAAAGTAGATGTCTTTGTAAAGAGCTCAAAGCAATGCCAGTCATTGGGAACAGCCTGCGGAAATTTCAGATTAAAGGATTTCAAAGCACTTTGCAAACTCTCATTAATGATTTATACATGCTAAGCACTTATTATCATATTTTCAGTATCCAGCATGGTTGCAGTGTTTTAAAACAGAGTTACAAAGTCACCCTGAAATACGTGTCAAGGTTATTAATATACATTCTCTCGTTATGTATTAAGGTGCTTGCATCATACTACATTTTTTTTTATTTTCATTTGAAAAGTAGCTTTGCACTACTGCCAGATTTCTCAGAATAGGCAACTGATGAAACTTGTTGCAGAGAAAACCAGAACCTTCTCAGACAACACTGATTTCTCAGAAATTACACAAACATGTGTGTGCTTGCTTGCTATGTATATGAAAACAGAGAATAATTGTATAAGCATGCATAATCTCATCATGTTTAATTTTGTTTGCATTTTGGGGAAGGGTCTCAGAAAAAACTGAACTACTCAATTGATAAAGGAATAACAAAATAGAGACCCTTATTAAGACTTGGAGGCCTTTTCAGCGTAGTCAGGAGAATGATATGACCAAAGGATTAGGCTCTTGTACATCTCTAATGAAAGAATGTGAGCAGAATGTGAAGATTAGAAAATGTGCCAATCAGACTAGTCTGACACATGCAGACAGTATGCAGAATTGACTCCTGGAAAAAAAATAATCCGGGTAGCTAATTAGGACCTCACGCAGAAAAGGCTTCTTAAATCTTTCCATTAATTTAAGAAAGTTCCCACAATGTAGGCCTTCTATTTCTCTTCTTATTCTTTATTTGTTTTCTTTATTTTTTCCCTCTTTACCTGTTCTCTTCAGAAAAGCAGATAAATCCATGCTGACACAACTGTTCCTTGGTAACCAACCATTACCTAAGGGATGATTTTTGATGTAGGATTTTCATTTAAAGGGTATTATTCTTTTAACAAAGTTCATTACTCCATAGTTAGTAATTTGCAGGCATAGGTAATTGCAGATTTCTTAAGTGACAGCTTAGGTTTCAAAATACAGAAATGAAGCCATGGATTTTAACTAGGGATGGTGTCTTAAATACTTTAAGCAGCTTTGAAAAACTTGGGACTTTTTTCTCTGTTTTGTGGAGAAAGAAAAAAATTAAAAACAAACAAACAAACAAAAAAACCCCACCCAATGTTCATGATTCATTCTAAGGGGGGAGGAAGCTCACAGTTTGAGAATTTCCAGCCCTGTTGAATTGCTATGTTTTGTTCAGACCAAGTGAATCTCCACTACACTAAGATTTCTAATCCCTTTGGATACTTACTCTTCAGATTCAGGTTCACATCTCTTATCTTTACTGTAAACATGGCTATCTCAGAGAGAAGGATGTTCCGATGTCCAAACAACTGGCATAGTTGCGGTTGTACACACTTCAGTCATCCTATAGACTGAGCTTTTACACCGAATCCTCAGTTTATTGCGGAAACAGCATGGGGATAACATGAATATAATGCATACTCTTAAATAATTTATTAAAACTCAGGTCTGTGTTTATTTCCTGACAGCCACAGATTTCCTATGTAAAACTGGAAAAGTCATTTCAGGACATATCAAAAAGTGCTTACTGTATTTTCTCTACTGACAGCCCCTCCCTTAATGCCTGTGCATTAATGTTGTATTTGTAAAAGAGATAGTAATCCCTTCTCTTTTGTTTCTCAGGTCTAATCACTTCGAACACTTGTTATTTGGTGTGGGGACTTGCTCTTTGTTTGCCTGATGCAATGCAATCTCAGTTAGGACTTCAAAGAGTTGCTGGAATTCAAATCATAAATAATATGATAAATGCCAATGAGGAAAGCCTATTTTACTCCAGGCTGTTTCATTTGCTCACCAAGTGACCTCTGACAATTCATTTAGCCTCTCTGCTTTACTATTAAACCTAGATAATAACTAGAATTAAAATTTGCCAAAGGCAATGAAAAATTAAGCTGTAAGGGAAGTGTGAGGTAGCATTTTATGTAGTGCCCAAAACTGCAAAGGGAGTAAAAGCCTCAAGGAGTCCCACAACATCCTATGGCACAAGGGGCTGTAAAAAGAGGATGCAATGAACACAAAGTACTGAGCAGTCTCTGGGACAGTATTTAGAAAAGAGAAGGCCCATAAGAGAAGCATGGGTTACAGTAAGCCTGGATTAATGGCACAAAATGCTTCAACTACGGAAGATGAGCATAGACGGCAGCTCAGTTTTTTCTTGCCAGGCATTTCCAGCTTTCTTCCTATAACGTTTATTAAAGATCGTATCTGATTTGTCCCAAGCACTTGCGGAAAAGCCTCCATGGGGCATTACCCTGGTTCAGGCAATGTCCAGGGCCACTCAGCTCCCCAAGATGCAGAGAAGGGGCTGCTACCCCACAGCCACCACCACTCTCAGACTTCTTCACACCAACCCTTTGGGGCTCTCCTGCTGCAGGGCTTCACGTCTGGACCATCACAGGGTGTCTTGCTGCTTTGTCTATGAAACTGAGCTACAGGGGCAATTCCAGTCATTAAGGGATCTACTGCATGCGATACCATTCCTTCCTAAGAACAGTGCCTGCGGTGGTTTACAGTCAGTTAAAAGCTGGATTTTTTTTTTTTTTTTTTTTTACCTACAAGTTTTTAAGGTTTATCTTCACTTGGCTTATGAGTAGTATGTTGTATGAATTTTATATTGATACAACCAATCATTTTCTTTATCCATGGTTAAATTGCAAGAACCAAATCTTACTAAATGAATTCTGAAGGAAAATAAACTTATATCAATAAATATATATTAATCTCCTTATATTTCTACATATAGCTGAATGAATCCTGCTGCATAGCTTTAATGTTACATAGCTCCTCAGTGGCAGGGCAGTGCTTAGGCAGATTAATTAGAGGTAAATCTTAGGACATTCCCACCTGTCTTTACTCCCCTTTTTCCTGGAGCCCTCAAAAAGCCTATTTTAATCAGAAAAATGTACTCATTTTTTCCATTTCTTATTATGGCCCTAAAACACAACCTGGCTAAGATGTAGTAAAGTTTTACTCAAAAAAAGAAAAGCCCAAACAGCACTAAGGGTGAAATGCAAATCCACCTTTTTACTCCAGACTTCTTTTTTTTTTTCCTGCCTTCTGGCAAAAAGTGAAGCACCTGCTCCACTCAGTGGTGTTCCCCCATAGATTTACATGCACAAAATCAATATGAGAGACAAGAGACAGAGCTGCTAATTTGTACAAAAAAAAAAAACCAAAAAAACCACTGCCTCCCTGAAGAACAGCTGCCTCCAGCAAATAGGTAAGGCTTTCTCTTATGTATGTTATGCAGAAGGAATAGGCAAAATTTTTTCCCATAGCTCCAAGCAGCCAGATTTGATTTTGAAATATTTTAGGCAGATCAGTGTAAATGCCCTAGTAATCCCCACAAGGTCTGAAGGCATGTCGATGCACAGGTGTGAGCGCAACATATCTAGCAGGGAGTCAATCTGAGCACAAAGTTTCCTAACCAGGATGGAGCAGAGAGGTGAAAAGGGACCAAAGCACGGGCAAATCAGCTACAAATAAATATGCTACATAATACAAACTTGCAGCAGCCTTGACTCCAGTCATTCTGCAGGGCTGTGAAGTGTGAATAAAATAATGAATTTCAGCCTTGAATCTTTACGTTCTCCAGAGCAGCTGGTGCATCTCTGTCCCTTAAAGAAAGACTCTTTCAGGATCCCCATGCATCTGGATAAAGTGGCAATACCATCTTTCATCCTGAACAGGGAAGTCCTCGCTGGAGTCCTCTCAGCTGGGTCACTTTTCTTAGTTACTCCTGTCCCAGAAAGCTTTTTAGTCCCACACTAAACTTCACTGTCTTAAAGCAACCATCAGGCCCTAGAACTTCATGTCAAAGACTATCGATACTACTATTATTTCTCTTTCACAAGATTTATATTCAAAGTGAAAGGCAGCCATTGTGTGGTACTAGGAAGACAAAATACCTCCTTTCCTTGCTCTGCAAACTGGGAGGAAGGATTCCTTTGTTCATAATTATTATTTACTTAAAATTTTCCTTCATATCATAAATTAGCTGTAGCTTGGGAGGATGTAAGCAGTGATCCTAAGGCAAAAGCATTTATGGGAACTTGTGAACAGAAGATTTCAAACTGATTCCCAGTCATTCATGCAGATAAAGCATTGTGCATCAGCTGTGGTAATGCAACACAGCGAGTTGTATTGTACTTGTTAAGTGTGTCCCCAAATACGTAAGTGATTCCTATCCCTGGTATTACAATAGGATTTTAATTAAGAATAGCCTTTATGTATTAAAAAAACCTGTTTCTGATTTATGAGCTGGCATGTCAGGTGACTATTATGCCAAAAAACTAACTGCACTAATTGGTGGGTTTTTCAGAAATCTGTTTCCATGTGAAACCTGATTTCCCTCTCCTTCTTTAAAAAGATATTTCTGTCATATTGATTTCCTCTTTAAAGTGTTTATAAAAACATTTTTAAATCTACGTATCTGGCTCATTCATAAAAATCTTGACAAACTGACAGATTCCATTTTCTCCAATTCTTTGGTAGTCTTATATTAAACTTCTGTCTCTCATTTGTGTTAAATTCAATTCTTCTCACGATAGAGCTATTTCTTGTGTACTTTCCCCACCACGACCAGTCTTCACCTTAGTACTGTCACAGAAAAACACAGCCTGGATGGAAACACCAGTGTCAGATTACAGTTCATTGCAACCTTCCCTTTCCTATAATACTGGCCTTTTCAACCCAGTCAAAAAGCTGGGGGCAGGAAGGGGGGGGAGGGGAAGGGAGGGGAGGGGAGGAGGGGGACACCAAACAGAAAACAACCCAGCTCTGTGATGCTCTGTGACTTCACTTTGAGTCAGTGGCAAAAAAAACCAAACAAACGTGGGTGGCATCCACCTGCTTTTAATTGCAACATGGTCAAACCCTGCAAAGAGACCTGATACAAATCCACATGCTCCACTTAAATCCTATGCAAGCACTATTTGTAAAGACTAAAGTGGATGTTAGATAACGTAGAGCACTCTCCTTAGGAATCAATCCTATTTAGAGATGACCAGTCTCATTGGGAAAATGGCTACAAACTGAGTTGTTCTCCTCATCAATGAATATTCACTGAGAGGGATAACAGCTGTATACTGTTAAGTTTAATGCCCTGTAAGGCATTTCAGAGGAAAACTCTTTTCTTTTCCACACTGGACAACATGTCAGATTTGGGAAATGAAAATAAAATCCTGTTCCCTGAAAGAAAACGGTGCTACTGATGGTCCCTTGAATCCCTTTCACAGACTGAATTTGGGGGAGGGGAGGGGGGGAGCAAATAAAAGAATGTTTGATCAACTCATGATATAACTGAAATGTGGTTAATGAAATATATCAAGTTCTTTTTGAGCCATGAAATTTTAAAGCGAATCCTGCCTGTAGGGTGTAGTATGTATTTAGCACACTATGTGAAGATCCAATAGCTAACAAACACAAACAGCAAGCAAAACAGTTTCATTACTTACAGAAGTTATGCATGCAGCAAAGTTTGTTTTGCAACTAATTAAGACTTCATGCAAAAAGGGTGTCACATCCTCCAGGCAATTTGACTAAGTGTATAAAAGCATTTGCTACATAGAACTCTTCTAATCACTTTTCTTAAACTCTTCTCCTTGGTGATCCTGGTAAGTCAATTTTAAATCAATTATTTATTACTATCTAAATATTATCAAATGATAGGTTAACCTTAGGAAATGGCAAGGGGGTATTCTTCCAGAAATATACTTTCTATTGTCCTTTTAGTTTTAAGTCAATTTAAGTTTTACACTTCAGAGGTAAAAGCTGGCCTTTGCAAACTACATTAGCGTTCAGGACATCAGTTCATTTAAACCAGGGAAGGCATATAAAACTCCCTCAGAACTCTAAAGGGTCTCAGTAATTTCATACTGGCAAGCATTCTTTTCATATTGTAAAGACTAAGTTTCATTAAAGAAATTACCATTGGAAAAAAGAATTCTTTATGATGTTCTTACCCTCTGTCTTCAAGGAAGCTATTGTGTCTTTTAACAGTTGGAGAACTTGTCCTAAATATTTTCAAAATCCTACAGAGACTGGAACTCAGATTTTTCATACTAAAAAGCCACTTTATTGCTGGTTTTGTTTAAAATATATTTATAGTGTTGAATTCCAAATCTAGAAGGAATGTACAAGCGCTCCTTCTTCACCTCTTTTCATGAGTACTAGGGTGAGCTTTGACAAATTGTTTGTCTGCATTGGACCACTCGAGGATCCCTACACTTAGACTGATCTGTGGTAGCAATTCTTTTCCCAAAGGCAAAACTAGCTGTTTCAGATCCAGCTCTTTAGCTAGTAAAATATTCTGCTGTTGCCTTTTTCTTACCTTCAAGTCAAAGGCATAGGGTCAATTGGAAAAAGTGGAAGATGCAGCCCTGAGGATTGGAGAAGGCAACGATGGCGTGTGGCAAAAACAAGATGTTTAGATGGAGACATAAGAAATCTCCCCTGAATTTTGTCTCTCCCAGACTCCTGGGGTAAATGTGGGGACTTATTTGGGAAATCAGTTCAGGCCCATCCTTTATGCCAGCCCTTAATCTCTTCCACATCAGTTTCACACTGATAAAGTAAAGAAAATTATCACTTCTCCCTCACTCTGTTTGCCTTGCCTAATTAGTGTGGGCACAATTGAGGGCAACGACAGCCTGTTAATCTATAATTATACAATACCCAGGAAAATCTGGCCTTGATATCAGGTACAGTTTTAAAGAGCTGTGTGATTTCAAATATAAGATACTGTAATCCAGATGATATATTAATGAGACTAATGAAAGATGGGTGGATCTCCATCCCAGATCATACTGTTCCACTTCTAACCAGGTGAGATGAGGTAACTAGCTTCACCCCCATGTTTTGGTTTTGCCAGTGCAGTGAGGATTAAAATTGAATTTTAAAACATGGACTTGAATTGGGGTTATGGCTTTCAGCTGGGTTTGAATTGGCAATAGGAGTGAGACAGAGCAGTGCAACACACTGAAAATCCTGGGAAGAAGAGAAGACGAGCAATAGGACAAGAGTGTTTTAGGATGAGAACAGTGGTGATCTAGAAAATATAATCAGATATAGAAACAATGAAGTTCAAAAGGTTTACTTAGAAAGGAGAAGAGTTACTGGATGGGAAAAGGAAACCAGACAAATATTTAACTATCACCTGATGTATTTGCATTTTCTAATTCCCCCTTTTGCCAGCAATCATGATATCCAGCTTGCAACCCTGTCTTCCCAAAATCTTGATATCTAATATGTAAACTTCTTGCTGGACAAACGACTACCTTTTTTCCTCTCCCCTCCTCCTGTGTTTCAGGTCTGGATCTACCACATGTCTCCCTACAACGAGTGCTGCCTGCCACCGGGGGTGATATGCCCTGAGCCATTTGCCCTCACCTCCAGTGAGACCTGTGTCATAAAATACCCCGATACAATAGTGGACATAGTGGACCCTGACTTGCCACCATATTCTGTGGTATATCCCGGCCCAACTCTCACCACTTTCCCTCAGCAAACCATAGTGGGATCTACTGCATTGTTCGACATCAGAAACTTACTCAGTTCCAGGGGATCTCATGGGTTTAGGGGTATGTGTGGTTCTGGGACAGCATGTAACTCAGGATTATCATTTTATGATACAGGAAACTTTAATCCTTTTTCTCCTCACTTGTCCAAACCATTTTGTTATAGAATTTGCAGGCCAACCTAAACCCAACATGGATATTTGTGGATTAAATGAAAAGCAAAACTGAACAGTAAGACAGATCGTGACTAAGTTTATGGATAATGGATCATAGAAGTGCTGAGCTCCCGCTGTTCCCAGTGGAGTCAATAAAAGCATGGCTTCCTGGCACTAGACCTGCATGAGGACTAGAATTTCCAAACTACAAGAAATTGAAATTTCACTATTGATCTTATTCAAAATTAGGATAAAATAAAAAATAGAATTTTCCAAGAAACAAGATTTTCAAAAATTTTTTTTGGTTTGATAAAAATGTATCTCTCAATAAATTCAAATTTTTATGCAACCATTGACTTTTTATTATCAATTTCTCTCAAAATAAAAAGAATAAAATTTTAAAATTATATGACTGAAAATCTTGGATTCCAAAATTAAATTTTATCAAAAATTCATATTCACTTTACCTTTTACTGAATCACCATTTCATTTCTTAAAATTAGGCATTTGTAAGTCTTTTATGTGCTTTATTTCTGCTTAGACCCATGATGTAATGGTTTCCCAGCTTATTTTTCTGCCTATATCTCATTTGATGCAAGCCAGGGCAAAAAAAATTACTTCAAGCAATTGTAATAGCAGATTTCTTTGTAAAATACTTCTGATCAAAGAAGAACAATCTGTGCAAAATCATGGAACTGGAGATTCATTGTAGACCCTCATGAAGTCCTGGAACTCTTCTGATTATATCCTATCCATCTAATTTTGCACATGTATATTCAGCTTCTTATTCCCATTAAATACTGTCATGCAGCATGCACATTTTCGTTTTCCTTTTTTCTCTACACTTTATTTTTGAACCCTTGTGAGTCCCACTATAAGCGGCATTATCACCTTCCTGAGGCTCAGCACCCATGCCAGCATTAATTAAATCACCACTCAATAATTATAAGCTTTTGCATTTTTCAAGAATTCATCCAAACTGCATTTCTGCATGGAAGAAAGATGCTGCTGTCTCTAGAGGGTGCTGCACCCTGCAAGGTGCAGTGCCAGTTCACCTCTGAAGCAGTTCATGGAAAGCTATCTGGCTTGCAGCAGCATGGAGCACCATGAAACCTCCTCCACATTCCTTCTCAGGCTGTCAGAAGCGCAGATGCCTGCACAGCAGATGTGATTTTTAAATTAATTGAAGTACTAGAATGAATTTCCCAGCCTACTCACAAGGCTATTCCCCAAAAATAGGACAAAAATCATTGACCAAGCATGTAGAGGCAGCAGCAGGGCACTGGAACCCTCTCTCTGGGTCACTTCGTTGGGACAACTTGTGCAAGAAGAATCTGCAATGTGGGTACGTGCAACTTAATAGTGCAAAGTAAATATATATATGTATTGGCCAACATACCTTAATAGCTAGGACTAATGAGTTATTAGGCTGAGCTTTCATGCGCTCATGTTCCCCCCAAGAGGTACTACAGGCCCAGCAGAGGAGCGATTCTGCTTTTAATTATCTATGTTCTGAGACTCAGAAGGTTCAATCACTTTTCCTGTCCCTCATTATTCTGTGCTTTCAAAATATTTTTTTTTAAAAGGACAAATATAAGTGGATAATTTTTGTCTGGGCCTGCAGCAGTAGATCTATGAAAAATTACATTGAAGTTCACACCCTTCAGCCAGTGACAAAAGCTGCTACCTGCCAAGATTTTAAAACAGAGACTTTTTCCCCCGTTGTCATTTACGGGGGACTCTGTTTCCAACAGCCTTCCCCATCCCCCAGGACATTTTCTCCATACTAATCTACTCAAGTTCTTGGCATCTGCAAATCAAATCTGCAACAACTTTTTCCATAAATCAAACCCCACTGCTGATGGCTGCTGTATGATCCTTTCAGTAATAACAAGTACAGTTTCCAGAATGCTTCATAAACATTAATTATATTTCTATACATGCAGAGCATTGCAAAACTAAGCCTCTGCCTTCATATTTAGACATCCACATGTTAAGAAACACCTACACTTTAGAAATACATGTATGAGAATTGCAAGCATCATTTTTCAGGTGAGATGATTATTTTGCATTTTTTCATAAAAAGCTTTTTTTAATTTTAAACAAATCTCCCCATGCATACCCCAGTGCTTGCATGGGACAAATTCTAAGACAGTGGAAGCCAGACATCTCTCTTCCCTTCAGCAATCTGGTATTCATTATGCTCAGTTTACATTGCGCATGAATACATAATATTCCTGTATTTTGAATACTGGTACCCTGTAACAGTCTAACCCCATGAATGTGTCTCCAGTAGTGGTCTATTTAATAGGAGATCAGCAAGCCAAATGCTAGTAGCTACCATCCACCACTAAAGTCACACCGCTGTTTACCACCACCACACCTGTCCTACAGATTTAGCCACGATGCTTGTCTTAGTGGCTATGATGGAGGATCCTTGCTCATTTGGACCAAAGCCTGCAATAAGCAGATGGTGTCTGTCCTTTCTTTCTCCTTCCCCAGGGATCTTTGCAAAACCTGTGTTGGTCAACACAACCATAAGTGACCTGGCATACGTGTGCCACATGCAATTTTGCTCTGAATACACTCAGCTGCTATGTAGCCCAGACCTTTGGGCATTAGCCAGGCTATAAAGGAGGGCAGGTGCATGCAGCACTGGTGTCAGTGCTGGGAATCTCCAGATGGCTGCGGTCTGCAGGAAGGGGAAGGATCACTCGGGCCCAGGTTGTGTGCTAAAAGTCTGGTTTTATTCCCTTGCACAGTTTCTGTACAGCCTGGGTTTTGATTTAATTAGATTTATACTCCCAACTACCTCTAGCAGAAGAAGTACTTCTCTGAGGGTCGGCTGGGGCAAAATCATTCACTGAGAAATCTCCAAGTGTCCTTAAGGAAAGAGTTTCGAAATACTTCTTAAGTGCTCTTTATTGATTTACATAGGCAAAGTGCCTATTATAAAATTAATGTCATGTAACTCAATTTAGATGTCCTGGAATCAGATCTTTACTATCAAGTAGATATGCATCTAGATCAGGCACATCTGATAAGCCTTGAATGTGCAAAGAGATTGTTCATCACTTCAAAAACTTTCCCATGCAGTAGACTCTCCATTCCCGGTTCTCCCTAACATCCTTTTCTTTCCCTCTCCAGTTTCAAAGAGCTTCTCCTACATGCAGGACCAGGACAGACCGCTCCTACTGTTTACATTCTTGTGCTTTGCTCATTTCCTAAATTTGCAACTTCTTTTACGTTGCTCATACCAAGTTTTTGGTCTGCCCTCTCAAGGAACTTGCGAGCAATAACACCTACCTTCAGTTATTTAGAAGAAACACTTCAAAATCCTCATGTCAAACATGTTTTTGCTTTTCCTGCACAAAACATTGGAACAAATGGGATGAATCAAACCATATCTTATCAGACTCCTTACATTCAAATATCAAGTAATAGCATCACTTTAAATTATGCATAAAAGCTTCATTTGTGATACTTTGTTAATATAGTCATTAGTTCTAGTCGTTGAGCTTTGAGTACTTCAATTTCCAGTAAAAGTCAGCCCCCCCCAGGGCAGGTATGTGGGAGCAGAGGTCTATGTGCTGGACAGCATTTCTCACCCTGTAACCATCCCAAGTCTGAGGTCTACGAGGGAGAACACCGGATGACTCACACCAGATTTAGCTGCTACACCCACAGATTGCTAAAAATACTTTATTCATTCTCCTGCATAATTTGTTTACATTCCTGTGGTTTGTTCCTGATTAAATAACTTCAGGTTTCCATGCCATAAATTGTCCTTAAAATTTGAGATGAATGAGCAGGATTCCCCTGGGGGAAAAAATTCACTTGTTAAATATATCCTGTTGAAGGCTGAGCACAAATACCTTCAAAGAACTTTCTGAAGGCTGTACAACATCTTCTATAGGCACCACACTACAGTATTACAAGTCATCAATGTTTCAGCAAGCTCTGATGCCACACAACTGAAAACTATCTTTCCTTTTTATATGCCAAGACTGATTCTGTATGTTCACTACTCATTAAGAAACAACCGTGCTTTAAAGCAATGTTTCAGACCTGCACACTGCATTTTATATAACATGACTGAAAATTATAAGAGATGTTAAAGCTTGATAAAGCCAACTTGTTCCAGCTGAGGATCTAATTCTGCATTTCTAACATTTTCTTAGGTCTCTCATCCAACTTCTTGTTCAAAGCAGGATCAACTCTGAATTCAGACCATGATGCTGAAGGTCCCCTTCACGGGAATTTTTTTTTTCTTTTTTTCTCTTCCTTATGTCAATCTCAACCTCTTGTTTCACTTTATAACCATCACCTTTCATTCCCTTGCCATACATATCCACAAATGGCCCAGCTCCACCTCCTCCTTAACTTCTGCTCACCTAGAATGACAGTTCAGCCTTTTACTTTTATGCATCCATTCCTGACCTATAAATGGTGACAATAGCTCCTTCTCCACCTTTCAACAGGTCTGACTGATGATCCTAGATATGATCCTATTCAGGGACCATCCTTTATGTTGTTATTTCATTGCCAACACAATGTAGCCTTCATTTTGATTGTGACATTACAGGTAATATAAAGCTGATGTACACAGTTATAAGCCAGTCTGGTCTGCTCCTTATCTATCTTTAGGAAACCAACCAGAATCTTCAGCATCCATATTTCTATGCATATTGAAGAAAGATAACAATTATCTTAAGGCAAGGGCTTACACATGACAGAAGGAAAACAGTTTGCTACCCATGTGCTGCTGCCTAATGCTGTACAATGAAGAGTTGGGGTGGGTGCTTGGGAAGTGGGTGAGAAAAAGAAAAACTCAAGACTTAAGGGAAAATAAGGCAGGTTGTGTAATGTCACGTGGGGCAACCAGAGGGAGCTGTGGAGACCAAATAATACTGAGTTAACTCAGCATCTTGTAAATCTATTTGCATGAATTTGGTTTCCACCCATACACAAAGAAACAGGATTAACAAAACAAAAAAAGCTGGGATCAGGGATATAGGTATACTCCAAACATATTTTACATAATTTAAATAATTGAATTTGCTTTCCTAGTCTGAACAAGCCAGCATTTCGATTTTCTTGTATTACAATACATTTCGGTACGTTCTGGTCAGCACATGGTGGGGGAGATATCTTTCTCCCACCCTACTCCTTTCATTGCCTCTCCTTCTGTGCTCCTTTAACATTTATTTCCTCCAATTTTACCATGCCAACTGGTAACTTGCTGACAGTTCTTTGTCATTTTTCAGCATTCAAAATCTAGTTTAATCCCAGCTAGAAGTGAACAAAGAGTACAAAACCTGGGTTTTCCTACTGCATTTAGGGGGTTTTTCGCTGGTCTGCTAAGCCCTAGAAATGTGCTGATAAAGACAAAGAAAAGCCAGTGAACCCCACCCCCCCACACCTGTCTGGGTCCTGACAAGGTTGGAAAGCAAGAAGCCAGCCAGCAACTGCATACATCACGAGGCCATCATACAAGAAAATTTCCCCTTTTTACACACCAAATGTTATCAAAAGACCTTCATAAAAGGCTCTGTTCTCTTGAGCTGACAAATACATTTGGAGAAGACCATCCTTCACCCTGTCATATACCCAGTCCGTGGATTATTTTTTCCCCCCAGCAGCTGTAGTTTTGTTAAATCATGCTTCTTCTGCCATAAATTAGGATTTATGAGGTGTTTCTGGGAACACCCTGCATAATTAAACACCATGAGAACATTCTGAGGACTGAAAATGTTTCACAAACACTTATTAATAAGCTGCCTATGCAAATAGTTGTATTATGATAATAGCTGTAGGTGACGCCTAGTGTTGAGCAATAGTATCACCTTAAAGGAGATATATCAAGGTTGTTTCTGGCATCGTCCTAATTAGACTGTGATTCACTGCCTCAAATTTTGGGTTATTCAACTTTCACTCATAGTTTGTGTAAAATCAGAAAGCCAGAGTTTCTGACAATGTAAAAAAACAGTGGATCTATACACTAATATATAATTAACTCTTGCTACTGCTCTGGTCATATATTTCATTTCATACTTGCCTAATGGGCAGAATTCTTGCTGATATAATGTGTTGGGATGATGTAAGCAGGTAGAGCCTCTTTGAAGTGAAGAGAGTGAATGTTGCAGACCTACATCAGCAGAGCATCCATCCCCAAGCATTTTCCTTTGATTATTTCTTCATTAGCAAGTGCTCCTGACTCAGCTTTACAAGCAAAACTTCTGTGCTATGAAGTTGAACAGAACTGGTTTGACCACATAAATCATATCTTAGCTAGGCAAGAGCCATTATTACTGGTATCCCTGCCTTACACAAGGATATAATTTTCAAAAACAATTTAAAATTAATAGGTGCTGACAATATTAACGTTCTATATTGTTATGTATGCAGTCTACATTACTCTTTGCCCTTTATTACTTTTGTTAGTCACTCTAAAGCAGAACACAAAAACTGCGGGGAAAAAAGAAAATTCTGTATAGTGTTGCTACCTTATGGGAGAATTTAAAAAAGAGTTAATTACATTGTAGTTAAGGGACTGCATCTTAATGTGACAGCCAGGATTCAGTTCCTAGTTGCCAGGGATCTCCAAAATGCCATGGAGATCAACTGAGAGAAGAATCCGGAGTGCTTAGCTAGAAACCTTTTGTAGGGGTGAATTTCATACTTCCTACATGTGCTTTAATACCTGTGTTTTGAAATAGCACTTCTGGGCTGCATCCTTGGAGGGCAGAGGTCTTCCAGCTAGAAATTACCAAAGAGTTCAAACCAAGAGACATTGAAAACTTAGGGAGAAGAAAAAAAACCTAGACCATATCTTCAGCTGAATTGTGAGCTCCTCTGACATACACAGCATTCATCCTACCTTGTTTGTACCAAGTCATGAAAACCTGAGGCTCCCTCTGCCACGGCACATACCAACATGCTGAACACTACCCCAGCCAGTACCAACAGACTTAAGTCTGCCCCTGTGCGCATAGAGGCATTGTTCGCAATGGGAGGCTCCCACACACACTGGCAGAGGTCACCAGGAGGACGTTGTCAAAGTGCGCGCGCAGTACACCCATTTTCCCAGAAATCAGTTCATCGCACTCACTTTTCTCTCTGGAGGGAAGATTCGGGCATAAAAAATGCCGAGCACATTTAAATGAATTAAAACCACCACCATCATGGTGTTTATGGCACGATGCATTATGACATTAATTATTCTTATTTTATGAGGCACCCCTAAAGGTCTCCCAGGCTGTGGAGCTTATCAGGAATATTCCGGAGACATCAGGAAATAAGATTTTAAAAAAGTTCACAAACAATTGTTAGTATGTCATACATGGAAATTGTTTTATGTTAATAGTAATAATATCTTAGTGGATTTAGGCTGCTCTGACCTCATGCAGAATGAAATATGTAAAACATTTATTTAATCAGCTCCTTATTTTAAGCTTCATTATTGGGGATGGCTTCGTTTTTATTTAAAAGGTAACTCTGTGATAGTTTTGTGCTTTAAAGTTTTTGCACCAGGTACTTCCTCTGGCTTAAGAGCACATCTGTAAACTTTATTAACATTATATCAGATGAAAAACAAGCCCTGTCTTTCTAGAGATTTATCTAGGCATGGAGACAAATACTAGATGTCAGTTTGTATCTCCTATAAGCAAAATAAATCTTGTGTGCTGACACACTGCCTCTGACATCTGTGAGACTCCCTGTGCAGTCATGTTTTTAGCAAAGATAAGTACCAGAGGTCTATTAATTCTTAGTGTATTTTTAATTCTTAATGAAATCAGTGGAGTAAAACCAGGAAATTTCAAGATGAAAAGAAATTGCAAGTTACCATCTGCATTTTGTATTATTACCTAGCTCAGCTTTAGATAATCATAAACAGTGAGCAAAACAATTACTGCAACTACAGGAATAATACATGCAACAAAGTTTGCTTCATAAGTAATTAAGGTCCTTTACACAAAGGGTGTCTCAGGTCCTCCAGGCAACCTGAGAAAGGGTATAAATACTCTCTCCACGAAAGGCTTTTCTAACTACCACTCTTGACTTGTTCTCTCCGGTACACTGAGTAAGTCTGATTTGAAAACTATAAAAACCTTGAGTTTAATTTTGCTTTAGCATGAATTTTTGTTAAAATCAGGACTAAATCCTGCATAAATATTCTCTCAGAAACATTAGTAAACATATTTCTACATATGTTTTCTATGCTGGATAAAGGTTGTAAGAATAAAAGCAAGGGCTTTTCAAGACTGCTTTGGGCTGTTAATTTTATGGGAGAATTAGGAATTTCAACCTCTTCTCAAAAATTTTCAGAATAGCTCTGAGAATAGATTTTAGCATTGGTTTTGCATATATGGCATGATTAGGGGATTCAGGAGTTGTTAGGTGGGGGGTTTTTGTAGATAACTGTTGAAGTAAAATCCTTGTTCGAAGTTAGTTCTGTGTAGCTATAGACATGCAGCATTGCTGTTGTTCGTAATCTGCCTATCCTTAGCTAATTTAATTGGAGTCACAACAAGCTACACCAGGTGATGATTAGATATTATTACTTAATGTAACTGTGGAAATAAGCTTTCATTTCTAACTATTAAAACTTTGCTAGTATTTTAATACATTTTTACAGATATTAAATTAAGCATTTTTTTAGGTCAAAGCTACGTTCTAACCTAAGAGTATTTGGGGGAAAATGCTATGCACATTTTTTGCCTTTTTTTTTTTTTCCAGAATGATACATTTGAGGATACTTTTGCTTTACTCTGAATGTAATTGAGAAAAGTAAATAGATCAAAGAGTTCATTGCCTTGCCCATTCCCCTTTGCCAGCAAGCTGCTAGCACCAGGTGCAAAATAGCACTGAGCTTCTGAAGTGGAGGAAAGTAGATTTCAGGATATTTTTACTTTATGCCTGGCAACGTAATAGTTTATTTATTAGAAAGTGTTGCTGGCTACATATTTTAGGATCCTGTATACTACTTCTCCATAAATAAGACTTACTGATTTCAGAGATTATCTCCAAATTACCCACCATCTGCCTCAGAAACATTCTGCATTTTCTGTTTACTTATTGTAAGGGGTACTGCAAAGCTGCCATGTCCCCTAGTCCTCATCTTCCAAATGTTCTTAAGGACAGCAGTTCTAGTATACTGCAGCACAGGACTTAACTGAGAATAAAATAATACTTTTGCCTTGTTCAACACTGTAAGGTATCTTTGATTAACAAGTTTAAAAAATAGTGTGATGCTATACCATGGAGAACTAGCTTTTATGTGACAATTTAATCTGAAGAAAGAAATAAACTCTATTAAATGTGTGTACCCTAGCTGAAGCTGCAATTTTCTTATTTGGGTTGACAAGATCACCACAATATAAACACTTTAAGTTACATATCTTACTTATTAAACCAGTATTTTTAACACTCCATTTATTCTTAGCCTTTCATTTTTCTGCATTTTAGTGGTACTTTTTGGTGCCTGAAAATAACAGGACTCCGCAAAGAAAATATAGGAAATTAAGCAGGCTGCTAAACAGATTACTCAACACTCAAATCTATTGAAAATCCAGGGTTTTTTCTCCTTGCTTCCTTGCACCCCACCTGTAAAATGCAGACTGTAGGCACTGCCCTGAGAAGCTGCATGTGGGAGGAAAAGAGATGCTGTGGGAACAAGTTCAAACTTGTCTACAGGAAGTATTACAAAGGACTGGGAGGCTTTAGAGCAGATGTCTGTTTTGGAGGCAGCAAAGGAAAGGGGAGGATTTTTACTCCCAGAGGAAAAGAAGTAAAGAGAGCAAGCTTAAAGCAGCAAATTAGAAAGGACAAATAGATGCAGGCTAAGTAAAAGGTGGTGGATACAAGGAAAAGAGCTCAACTGCTGTCTTTATCCAAAGTACCTCTGTCTAAAGATCTCTTAGAACCAAGCTTAGATGTGTCAATAACCAAGTACATGGGGTTTTGTGGGTTTGTTTTTTTTTTTCTAATTCTGCAAATAAATTGCAGGCTCTCCCCTACCACGGCCAGGCAATGGCTTCCAACCAGCTGGCATGCACCAACCCCTGCGAGGCAAAGTGTCCCCAGCCCCTGGCCACCAGCAGCAACGAGCCCTGCATTGTGGCCTGTGGTGACTCCCGGGTGATTATATACCCACCACCCGTCGTCGTCACCTTCCCAGGGCCCATCCTCACCACCTACCCACAGCAAACCATCGTGGGAGCCTCAGAGCCCTCCGAGGTGGCGCTGGCAGAGCCACCAGCCACAGCACCTCTGCCAGCAGATGTGACAGGGAGGCTGGAAGCAGCTGTTGAGAAACTTGCCCCCCAAGTCATTGCCCAACCTGAGCCACGGTGTACCCCAAAATACTCCTACACCTATTCTTCCCAATGGACACATCCATGCAATTCATACCGCTCTGGGAAACGGTGGACATACTAAGTTCAGCTATGGTGTGCACAGAGCAATTTAAAGAAGCAGCAAAGGAAACTTGAGATGCAAATTGGGGGTGGAGCTGATAGGCACCAACCTGAGTGCTGGGTGTTGTCTCCCTCCAGCTGAAAAGAATGAGAGCTGCAAATACTCAGCACCTGTGAAAGGCAGGCTCATGTGTGCATTTTCTCATTTTGCCTTTAGTTTAGAGCTGTTATCCTCTGGCTTTCCAGTTTAGTCATCTGCTTACATTGTGCTTTGTCTTATTTCAGTTATATTGTTGACACTGAACTTAGAGAGGTGACTTAGGATGCTAGAAATTGCACACAGCAACTGCACCAAAGCAGAAAAAAACGTTTTTCACAGACTGCATCACTTTGACCCTGGTCATTAGCCAGAGCCTTATTGAACCCCTGGAAAGATGGTCTTTATAATCTGTACAATTTTGTTCCAGAATTGTAGAAAAGCTGTCTCTTTCCAAATAAATTTTCTGTAGCAAAGTATGTCTTCTGGTTTTTATTACCATATAATCATTTCCTTCTTTTATTTATCAGTTGAATTTATAGTATATTTTTCCTCAGTCATAGGTATTCCATGTTTCTTCATCGAGTGCAAATATCACAAAATCCCAGGAATACTTTTCTATGCAAAGTCATTAAACATGTGCTGAACTTTTGACACTCCCTAGGATCAACCTGAGCCCGGGCAGCTGCCACTTGTAACAGCAGTCCTTGCAAGGGCTCAGGTAATGCTCAGCTCCTAATTTGCCATGTCCGTCTCAGGACAGAGAAACTTTCCAGCACTTTGCCCCAGCCCAAAGCAAGACACGAAAATCTGGGTGCAGCCGGCAGAGTGGAGAAAAGTACAGCCCACACGTGGCCCTTTGACACACTATGCAGAGCTTCCCGCAGGTCACAGGGGGAAACATGCCCTCAGGCTGCCCACAGACAACAGCACTGGTGAATGCACTAGACCCATTGCAGGGTGCATGCTCAATGCATCAATCCAAGCATCATGACTGACCGGTGAGAACAGGGTGCAGAGTAAGAACAGGAAGAAATACACCACTAGTTTAGTTTTCATTCCTCTATACACATCACAAAACAGAAACTGGTATTTCACCTTTGATATCTGTCTTTTGTAGTGAAGCTAATCATTTGCTAGTAATTTGCCTACCTTGCAGATAAAAACTCTTTTCTAAGAGAAAATCAGAGCTTCCATAAATGTTTTTAGCAAATTAATTACCATCCAACTTTTTACATAATCACTCAGTTATAGACATAATTCCAGCCACAGTGAAGGAATTCAGACCAAAAAAAATTGTTCATTCCATGCAAATTCTTTAATGTTGATGGAAAATGCAATAGACAGTGACAGCAAGAAAATAAACAACACAAAACCAATGAATTGGAAACAGGAAAATCATAAGGCTGCAGCAAGGCACAACCCAGGGCTCCAGTCCAAAGACACCCTCCATTCTTAATGCAGGATGGGAATCTCAGAGCCAGGCAGAGCAGGGGAGACTCTCAACCAAAAATGAGTACAAATTCTTTGTATCACAGATAGAGGGGAGCTTTAGGAGGCAGTGCTGGAAACCCTAAAGCCGCCAGCTGAAGATCTGCAAGGTTACTCGGTGCAAATAAGCAAAGACCATAAAGTTCAAGAGGCTGCTTTGCCACAGCCTAAATAGGGGCTGAAAGGTTTGTTCTGCATGTGCTGGTAGAAGACAAGAGGGGCAAATTGTGGAGGCAGAGGGTAGAAACGCCAATAAACTCCATGGATATTTGGAGTTTAGCAATGCCCACAGTAGGCATTGAGATACCTGTGGCCTCGGCCACAGCCATCAAGTGAAACCGGGACCTAAAAATCCCAATGCCCGCCAGAGCCTTCGGGGTGGGCAATTAGCAGAGATGCCTGCGGACCCCAAGACCGTGAGATGCGCAGCTGTTGCTGGCATTCAGAGATGGCGGGCATTTGGAAGTCACCCCGAGTGTGTGGAATGGCTTCTGCCTTTGCCCAACCTCCCGCTGCCTCTGTTTACCAGCCTGTAAAAGAGAGCTAATGACAGGCGTGATGGCTGTGCCCAGGATTGCAAAGCACTTCTGCAAGATGCCCAGGACTCTTCTACATAGGCAAAGTGGGGGATCAGGGACAGATCGGGGTTTATTGGTGGCACGAGGTCAACTACAGCACCGCCTTGTCTTTCATGTAATGACGTGTCACGGCCTGTCCCTCCCATCGCCCCTATCCTCTTCAGGGCACGTTTGCACACCAAAGTCCCCAGTGAAGAGGGATATAATTGTCTCGCTTCATTATCTGTGTCATGAAGCTTTTTCACCTGATTTCATGATTACGTGGGGTTTCCACCACCACCCCCTTGGCCGATGCCCCAGGCAGTGTGGGACACGTATAAAAGAGCTGAGGCCTTTGCAGCCCTCTATCCATCTTCCTCCACTTGACTCTCCTAATCAACTGGGTAAGTCCAGCTCTTGGAAGCCTCTTGGGGATCTCTGCCTGCCTCCCTCCATACAGCCCCTTCCCCACAGCCTGGCCTAATCCCCGGTGCCTTTTCCAGCACTCCTTGCCTGCCTGGAAGATGTCCTGCTCCAGCCTGTGCGCCCCTTCCTGCGGGGTGGCCGCCCCGGCCCCGCTGGCTGACACCTGCAACGAGCCCTGCGTGCGGCAGTGCCCCGACTCCACGGTGGTGATCCAGCCCCCGCCCTCGGTGGTCACCTTCCCCGGGCCCATCCTCAGCTCCTTCCCGCAGTACAGCGTTGTTGGCTCGGCGGGAGCCCCCGGAGTTGGAGGGGGCTTTGGTGGCACTTTTGGAGGCCGTGGCGGTTTTGGAGGCCTTGGGGGCTATGGAGGCTCTTGGGGCTATGGAGGCTACGGTGGCTATGGGGGCTACGGAGGCTACGGGGGCTACGGAGGCTATGGGGGTTGCGGATATGGCGGCTGGGGCCGAGGCCACAGGTACCTCAACGGCAACTGTGGGCCTTGCTAAGCCCCACACTGGGTCCGGCCACAGATGAAGGAGAGCTCCAGAAAAGCCCCTGGCACGTCCCGACACGACGCTCCGTGGAAGGACATGCCTTCGGCATTGCTGCTCTCCGGAGCTTGGGTGCCTCGTGCCTGCTCGGGGCCCAGCTCTGCCTTCCTCCTGCCCTGCTGATCATCCCTTCAAAGCTCGCTGACTCCCGATGACAGAGACCCGCACTAAGCGCCTGCTCCTGCGGCACGGCTGATGCTCACTCTGGCTCTGCCGGCTGCCAGGAGATGTGGGGCTGCCCTTGGCCGGGGCCCTGCTCTTCTCCCAGCTGCCTCCTCCCCTCAAACTGCAATAAAAGCTGTGTCGCATCGCAAGGTCGACCCATGGTTTTTCTTCATCCTTCCTCCATACCCAGTACCCCGAGTGGCAGCCTTGGCTCCCTGGGCCGCCCCAGCCAGCTCCCACCCGGGGCCTCGTCAGGGGCACCTGCAGGACCTGCTGTGCTTCCTCCTGCCTGCCCTTGGCAGCACGTCCCTCCACCAGCCACTCTTATGCAGCAGGGATCGTGCTCGTCTCCTTCACCAACACCTTCTCCCTCTTTCCCTTCCCTGTCTTCCCCCCACTTTGGGCTCCTGCACTCTACAGCCCAAGAAGAGCTGTTGGGCCCCACAGTGAGTTTGCCGCCCACTCTGGCCATTCCCCAGGGGCTGCCTGCAGCCTCAGGGCCGCGGGGATTGGGATGCCAACGGAGACGCTCCAACGGCAAAGGCCCAGGTCAGAGCCGCTTGGGAGGCCATGGGTCGACAGGGGAGACGGTGACGGTGAGCAACCCCCAGCACCTCCCCAACTGCCGTGCCTCCATCCCCTCCACATCCCTGCACCCCTGCACCACCTCCTCACCCTGTTTTTCCTCCGTCTTCCACTGCTGCTTGCAGGCACTTTTGGCCCCGTCTTGCCCCCGCTGCTGGAGCAGAAGCTCCTCCTGGGATTCCCTGTGTCACCCACCTGCCACCTGGGGATACGGCTCTGCCCAGGAAAAGAGTGACAGGAGAGCTTCCCACAGCCCCGTGCTCTGGACCAGATTTGCTGGCCCTTGTTTGCACACCAGCCCACAAAGTAGCCCACACTGCCACACCCCCCGCAAAGCACCCAGCCACAGCAGCCATGACGCGGTCGCCAGAACCCCCTTCCACCACTGTGCCCTCAGCAGACACACAGGGGACACCACGTGAGCCAGGACCTGGTGGATGGCCGAGAGTCGGTGCAGGGGGACCTGGCCAGCTGTGAGGACGGGCAGAGACTGAAACACCCTCAAGGGAAAGAGAAGACGTGCAAACTTCAGTTCAGGCAGTGGAAGGAAGGAACGCCTGCTCTTGCCATTTTGCTGCCTTCTATCCCATCCTCTGTGTTCACAGCTGCGGATGAGACATCTTTTCTTGAGCTCCCCAGCAGTGACCAACGTGCTGCCACACTGCCCTTCCTGGTGGCTCTGGCCGGAACTGTCTCTGTCCAAGACCACTTTGCCGTCCTGGGATCACAAGATCAGAAGATACTTGGAGAAGGGAGGCACCTCAGGAGGGTAGACAATCCAACCTCCTGCTCGGAGAGCTTTGTGCTTCACCTGACTGGATACCCGTGGCCACTTCAGGCCTCTGAGGGGAAATTTGGGAAGGCTTGGCTGTGTCTATCTCACTCCTTCCCGGTGGCCCCCACCTCTAGCTGGGCACAGGGGCATGGCCAGCAGCCCTGTACATGCAGTGGTCGTCTCTCCATTTCCCTGGACCTCCAAACGTGACCGTTAACAAGGCAATAAAAGCAGGTAGGAGATTTGGAAGAGCTTCTGCAAGACACCTATGGCGCTTTCACGTGTTCAAAGCGGGCTTTGGGAATGTATTGTGTTGATTGCTGGTGGGAGACCAGAGGAAGCTCAGTGGGATGTGCTCTACAAGACTCAGATGGGACTGTCATCATCAGTTGTAAGACACTGAGCAAACTGCCCAAATGCCCCAAGGGCACTACCGTGGCAGATTCAAGCAGCCCGGACCAACACGCCCCGAGGTTTGGGGGAAGTGGGAAAGAAGAAGGAAGGATGAAGAAAAACCATGGGTCGACCTTGCGATGCGACACAGCTTTTATTGCAGTTTGAGGGGGGGAGGCAGCTGGGAGAAGAGCAGGGCCCCGGCCAAGGGCAGCCCACGTCTCCTGGTAGCCGGCAGAGAGACAGCGAGCATCAGCTGTGCCACGGGAGCAGGCACCTAGTGCAGGTCTCTGTCGTCAGGGGGCAACAAGTCTTGAAGGGATGCTCAAGTAGGGCAGGAGGAAGGCAGAGCTGGGCCCCGAGCAGGCACGAGGCACCCAAGCTCCGGAGAGCAGCAATGCCGAAGGCATGTCCTTCCACGGAGCGTCGTGTCGGGACGTGCCAGGGGCTTTTCTGGAGCTCTCCTTCATCTGTGGCCGGACCCAGTGTGGGGCTTAGCAAGGCCCACAGTTGCCGTTGAGGTACCTGTGGCCTCGGCCCCAGCCGCCATATCCGCAACCCCCATAGCCTCCGTAGCCCCCGTAGCCTCCGTAGCCCCCATAGCCACCGTAGCCTCCATAGCCCCAAGAGCCTCCATAGCCCCCAAGGCCTCCAAAACCGCCACGGCCTCCAAAAGTGCCACCAAAGCCCCCTCCAACTCCGGGGGCTCCCGCCGAGCCAACAACGCTGTACTGCGGGAAGGAGCTGAGGATGGGCCCGGGGAAGGTGACCACCGAGGGCGGGGGCTGGATCACCACCGTGGAGTCGGGGCACTGCCGCACGCAGGGCTCGTTGCAGGTGTCAGCCAGCGGGGCCGGGGCGGCCACCCCGCAGGAAGGGGCGCACAGGCTGGAGCAGGACATCCTTGGGTTCGGGAGGTAAAGCTGCAAGACAAGGCAGAGCTCTGGCTCAGTGCAAGGCCTGATCCGAAGTCCCTCCGGCCTCTCTCACACGTGGAACCTGTGTCCCAGGGCGTGCTCGGGTTTATCTCGGCAGTCAGAGCAAAAACACGTTCCAGAGTTGAAATGCTGCTTTAGACCCCTTGCTGCCCTCATGCTCCCTGGTTCTTACTCGGCCACGGGAGGGAGGCAAAACTCCCTCATCCAAAGCAGATGGAAAATCACCGAGCTCCCAAAGGACTTGAGGGCACTGGCATACTCGGGGCATCGTACCTATGAGTTTAAATTTCCATCCTTTCCATAGTTCTGAAACAGCACCATCACATCCTCACCACGTGCTATGAAAGTGTGGTGGAGCACTCAGCAAAAGACACCTTGAGAAAGCCACTGCTGAGGAAGGAAAGGTGGAGGTAAGACTTGGACTTACCACAATGATCAGGAGAGTCAAGCGGAGGAAACTGGATAGAGGGCTGCAAAGCCCTCAGCTCTTTTATACATGTCCCAGACTGCCCGGGCCATCGGCCAAGGGGGCGGTTGCAAAAACCCCAGGTAATTATGAATTCAAGCGGACAAGCTTCCTGACACAGATAGTGATGCGAGACAACTGTGTGCCTCCTCACTGGGGACGTTGGCGTGCCAATGTGCCCTGGAGAAGAAAGAGGTGATGGGAGGGACAGACTGTGACACATCATTACATGAAAGACAAGGCGCTGCTGTAGCTGAACTCGCGGCACCAATAAACCCTGACCTGCCCCTAATCCCTCACTTTGCTTACGTAGAAGAATCCTGGGCATCTTGCAGAAGATTGCTGTGCCCCACCACGCCACACGCAGCACTCAGCAGCAGTCCAGCCACGCGCCCAGAGCCATCGGTGCCCAGCATGCCTGTGCCCGTAGGGAGCGTGGCCACATGCAGCCTGGCTCTCTGTGGGTGCTCGGCCAGCATCTCCGGGCACAGTCCTCAGTGGCCAGGTGAGTAATCAAGTCCCTCCAGAGGGGGCTCGCGGAGGACCACGCTCACAGACATGAGGCTGAAGGAGCTGACAGTGACCTGGTCGCGTTGCTGCCCTTCTGCTCCTCCATATACGTCCCCCGTCTCAGAGGTCTCCTGCGCTCTACCCCACTGCCGTGCCCATCGCGTCTCTACCAGGCCCCTGTGCGTTGGCGGTTTTGCCACACATGGCACCCGTCTCCTCTACGCTTTGCATGGCCGTCAAGTGAAACCGGGACCTAAAAAATCCCAATGCCCGCCAGAGCCTTCGGGGTGGGCAATTAGCAGAGATGCCTGCGGACCCCAAGACCGTGAGATGCGCAGCTGTTGCTGGCATTCAGAGATGGCGGGCATTTGGAAGTCACCCCGAGCGTGTGGAATGGCTTCTGCCTTTGCCCAACCTCCCGCTGCCTCTGTTTACCAGCCTGTAAAAGAGAGCTAATGACAGGCGTGATGGCTGTGCCCAGGATTGCAAAGCACTTCTGCAAGATGCCCAGGACTCTTCTACATAGGCAAAGTGGGGGATCAGGGACAGATCGGGGTTTATTGGTGGCACGAGGTCAACTACAGCACCGCCTTGTCTTTCATGTAATGACGTGTCACGGCCTGTCCCTCCCATCGCCCCTATCCTCTTCAGGGCACGTTTGCACACCAAAGTCCCCAGTGAAGAGGGATATAATTGTCTCGCTTCATTATCTGTGTCATGAAGCTTTTTCACCTGATTTCATGATTACGTGGGGTTTCCACCACCACCCCCTTGGCCGATGCCCCAGGCAGTGTGGGACACGTATAAAAGAGCTGAGGCCTTTGCAGCCCTCTATCCATCTTCCTCCACTTGACTCTCCTAATCAACTGGGTAAGTCCAGCTCTTGGAAGCCTCTTGGGGATCTCTGCCTGCCTCCCTCCATACAGCCCCTTCCCCACAGCCTGGCCTAATCCCCGGTGCCTTTTCCAGCACTCCTTGCCTGCCTGGAAGATGTCCTGCTCCAGCCTGTGCGCCCCTTCCTGCGGGGTGGCCGCCCCGGCCCCGCTGGCTGACACCTGCAACGAGCCCTGCGTGCGGCAGTGCCCCGACTCCACGGTGGTGATCCAGCCCCCGCCCTCGGTGGTCACCTTCCCCGGGCCCATCCTCAGCTCCTTCCCGCAGTACAGCGTTGTTGGCTCGGCGGGAGCCCCCGGAGTTGGAGGGGGCTTTGGTGGCACTTTTGGAGGCCGTGGCGGTTTTGGAGGCCTTGGGGGCTATGGAGGCTCTTGGGGCTATGGAGGCTACGGTGGCTATGGGGGCTACGGAGGCTACGGGGGCTACGGAGGCTATGGGGGTTGCGGATATGGCGGCTGGGGCCGAGGCCACAGGTACCTCAACGGCAACTGTGGGCCTTGCTAAGCCCCACACTGGGTCCGGCCACAGATGAAGGAGAGCTCCAGAAAAGCCCCTGGCACGTCCCGACACGACGCTCCGTGGAAGGACATGCCTTCGGCATTGCTGCTCTCCGGAGCTTGGGTGCCTCGTGCCTGCTCGGGGCCCAGCTCTGCCTTCCTCCTGCCCTGCTGATCATCCCTTCAAAGCTCGCTGACTCCCGATGACAGAGACCCGCACTAAGCGCCTGCTCCTGCGGCACGGCTGATGCTCACTCTGGCTCTGCCGGCTGCCAGGAGATGTGGGGCTGCCCTTGGCCGGGGCCCTGCTCTTCTCCCAGCTGCCTCCTCCCCTCAAACTGCAATAAAAGCTGTGTCGCATCGCAAGGTCGACCCATGGTTTTTCTTCATCCTTCCTCCATACCCAGTACCCCGAGTGGCAGCCTTGGCTCCCTGGGCCGCCCCAGCCAGCTCCCACCCGGGGCCTCGTCAGGGGCACCTGCAGGACCTGCTGTGCTTCCTCCTGCCTGCCCTTGGCAGCACGTCCCTCCACCAGCCACTCTTATGCAGCAGGGATCGTGCTCGTCTCCTTCACCAACACCTTCTCCCTCTTTCCCTTCCCTGTCTTCCCCCCACTTTGGGCTCCTGCACTCTACAGCCCAAGAAGAGCTGTTGGGCCCCACAGTGAGTTTGCCGCCCACTCTGGCCATTCCCCAGGGGCTGCCTGCAGCCTCAGGGCCGCGGGGATTGGGATGCCAACGGAGACGCTCCAACGGCAAAGGCCCAGGTCAGAGCCGCTTGGGAGGCCATGGGTCGACAGGGGAGACGGTGACGGTGAGCAACCCCCAGCACCTCCCCAACTGCCGTGCCTCCATCCCCTCCACATCCCTGCACCCCTGCACCACCTCCTCACCCTGTTTTTCCTCCGTCTTCCACTGCTGCTTGCAGGCACTTTTGGCCCCGTCTTGCCCCCGCTGCTGGAGCAGAAGCTCCTCCTGGGATTCCCTGTGTCACCCACCTGCCACCTGGGGATACGGCTCTGCCCAGGAAAAGAGTGACAGGAGAGCTTCCCACAGCCCCGTGCTCTGGACCAGATTTGCTGGCCCTTGTTTGCACACCAGCCCACAAAGTAGCCCACACTGCCACACCCCCCGCAAAGCACCCAGCCACAGCAGCCATGACGCGGTCGCCAGAACCCCCTTCCACCACTGTGCCCTCAGCAGACACACAGGGGACACCACGTGAGCCAGGACCTGGTGGATGGCCGAGAGTCGGTGCAGGGGGACCTGGCCAGCTGTGAGGACGGGCAGAGACTGAAACACCCTCAAGGGAAAGAGAAGACGTGCAAACTTCAGTTCAGGCAGTGGAAGGAAGGAACGCCTGCTCTTGCCATTTTGCTGCCTTCTATCCCATCCTCTGTGTTCACAGCTGCGGATGAGACATCTTTTCTTGAGCTCCCCAGCAGTGACCAACGTGCTGCCACACTGCCCTTCCTGGTGGCTCTGGCCGGAACTGTCTCTGTCCAAGACCACTTTGCCGTCCTGGGATCACAAGATCAGAAGATACTTGGAGAAGGGAGGCACCTCAGGAGGGTAGACAATCCAACCTCCTGCTCGGAGAGCTTTGTGCTTCACCTGACTGGATACCCGTGGCCACTTCAGGCCTCTGAGGGGAAATTTGGGAAGGCTTGGCTGTGTCTATCTCACTCCTTCCCGGTGGCCCCCACCTCTAGCTGGGCACAGGGGCATGGCCAGCAGCCCTGTACATGCAGTGGTCGTCTCTCCATTTCCCTGGACCTCCAAACGTGACCGTTAACAAGGCAACAAAAGGAGGTAATGCCTGGCATGCTGGTTTTGCAGGGGATTTGGAAGAGCTTCTGCAAGACACCTATGGCGCTTTCACGTGTTCAAAGCGGGCTTTGGGAATGTATTGTGTTGATTGCTGGTGGGAGACCAGAGGAAGCTCAGTGGGATGTGCTCTACAAGACTCAGATGGGACTGTCATCATCAGTTGTAAGACACTGAGCAAACTGCCCAAATGCCCCAAGGGCACTACCGTGGCAGATTCAAGCAGCCCGGACCAACACGCCCCGAGGTTTGGGGGAAGTGGGAAAGAAGAAGGAAGGATGAAGAAAAACCATGGGTCGACCTTGCGATGCGACACAGCTTTTATTGCAGTTTGAGGGGGGGAGGCAGCTGGGAGAAGAGCAGGGCCCCGGCCAAGGGCAGCCCACGTCTCCTGGTAGCCGGCAGAGAGACAGCGAGCATCAGCTGTGCCACGGGAGCAGGCACCTAGTGCAGGTCTCTGTCGTCAGGGGGCAACAAGTCTTGAAGGGATGCTCAAGTAGGGCAGGAGGAAGGCAGAGCTGGGCCCCGAGCAGGCACGAGGCACCCAAGCTCCGGAGAGCAGCAATGCCGAAGGCATGTCCTTCCACGGAGCGTCGTGTCGGGACGTGCCAGGGGCTTTTCTGGAGCTCTCCTTCATCTGTGGCCGGACCCAGTGTGGGGCTTAGCAAGGCCCACAGTTGCCGTTGAGGTACCTGTGGCCTCGGCCCCAGCCGCCATATCCGCAACCCCCATAGCCTCCGTAGCCCCCGTAGCCTCCGTAGCCCCCATAGCCACCGTAGCCTCCATAGCCCCAAGAGCCTCCATAGCCCCCAAGGCCTCCAAAACCGCCACGGCCTCCAAAAGTGCCACCAAAGCCCCCTCCAACTCCGGGGGCTCCCGCCGAGCCAACAACGCTGTACTGCGGGAAGGAGCTGAGGATGGGCCCGGGGAAGGTGACCACCGAGGGCGGGGGCTGGATCACCACCGTGGAGTCGGGGCACTGCCGCACGCAGGGCTCGTTGCAGGTGTCAGCCAGCGGGGCCGGGGCGGCCACCCCGCAGGAAGGGGCGCACAGGCTGGAGCAGGACATCCTTGGGTTCGGGAGGTAAAGCTGCAAGACAAGGCAGAGCTCTGGCTCAGTGCAAGGCCTGATCCGAAGTCCCTCCGGCCTCTCTCACACGTGGAACCTGTGTCCCAGGGCGTGCTCGGGTTTATCTCGGCAGTCAGAGCAAAAACACGTTCCAGAGTTGAAATGCTGCTTTAGACCCCTTGCTGCCCTCATGCTCCCTGGTTCTTACTCGGCCACGGGAGGGAGGCAAAACTCCCTCATCCAAAGCAGATGGAAAATCACCGAGCTCCCAAAGGACTTGAGGGCACTGGCATACTCGGGGCATCGTACCTATGAGTTTAAATTTCCATCCTTTCCATAGTTCTGAAACAGCACCATCACATCCTCACCACGTGCTATGAAAGTGTGGTGGAGCACTCAGCAAAAGACACCTTGAGAAAGCCACTGCTGAGGAAGGAAAGGTGGAGGTAAGACTTGGACTTACCACAATGATCAGGAGAGTCAAGCGGAGGAAACTGGATAGAGGGCTGCAAAGCCCTCAGCTCTTTTATACATGTCCCAGACTGCCCGGGCCATCGGCCAAGGGGGCGGTTGCAAAAACCCCAGGTAATTATGAATTCAAGCGGACAAGCTTCCTGACACAGATAGTGATGCGAGACAACTGTGTGCCTCCTCACTGGGGACGTTGGCGTGCCAATGTGCCCTGGAGAAGAAAGAGGTGATGGGAGGGACAGACTGTGACACATCATTACATGAAAGACAAGGCGCTGCTGTAGCTGAACTCGCGGCACCAATAAACCCTGACCTGCCCCTAATCCCTCACTTTGCTTACGTAGAAGAATCCTGGGCATCTTGCAGAAGATTGCTGTGCCCCACCACGCCACACGCAGCACTCAGCAGCAGTCCAGCCACGCGCCCAGAGCCATCGGTGCCCAGCATGCCTGTGCCCGTAGGGAGCGTGGCCACATGCAGCCTGGCTCTCTGTGGGTGCTCGGCCAGCATCTCCGGGCACAGTCCTCAGTGGCCAGGTGAGTAATCAAGTCCCTCCAGAGGGGGCTCGCGGAGGACCACGCTCACAGACATGAGGCTGAAGGAGCTGACAGTGACCTGGTCGCGTTGCTGCCCTTCTGCTCCTCCATATACGTCCCCCGTCTCAGAGGTCTCCTGCGCTCTACCCCACTGCCGTGCCCATCGCGTCTCTACCAGGCCCCTGTGCGTTGGCGGTTTTGCCACACATGGCACCCGTCTCCTCTACGCTTTGCATGGCCGTCAAGTGAAACCGGGACCTAAAAAATCCCAATGCCCGCCAGAGCCTTCGGGGTGGGCAATTAGCAGAGATGCCTGCGGACCCCAAGACCGTGAGATGCGCAGCTGTTGCTGGCATTCAGAGATGGCGGGCATTTGGAAGTCACCCCGAGCGTGTGGAATGGCTTCTGCCTTTGCCCAACCTCCCGCTGCCTCTGTTTACCAGCCTGTAAAAGAGAGCTAATGACAGGCGTGATGGCTGTGCCCAGGATTGCAAAGCACTTCTGCAAGATGCCCAGGACTCTTCTACATAGGCAAAGTGGGGGATCAGGGACAGATCGGGGTTTATTGGTGGCACGAGGTCAACTACAGCACCGCCTTGTCTTTCATGTAATGACGTGTCACGGCCTGTCCCTCCCATCGCCCCTATCCTCTTCAGGGCACGTTTGCACACCAAAGTCCCCAGTGAAGAGGGATATAATTGTCTCGCTTCATTATCTGTGTCATGAAGCTTTTTCACCTGATTTCATGATTACGTGGGGTTTCCACCACCACCCCCTTGGCCGATGCCCCAGGCAGTGTGGGACACGTATAAAAGAGCTGAGGCCTTTGCAGCCCTCTATCCATCTTCCTCCACTTGACTCTCCTAATCAACTGGGTAAGTCCAGCTCTTGGAAGCCTCTTGGGGATCTCTGCCTGCCTCCCTCCATACAGCCCCTTCCCCACAGCCTGGCCTAATCCCCGGTGCCTTTTCCAGCACTCCTTGCCTGCCTGGAAGATGTCCTGCTCCAGCCTGTGCGCCCCTTCCTGCGGGGTGGCCGCCCCGGCCCCGCTGGCTGACACCTGCAACGAGCCCTGCGTGCGGCAGTGCCCCGACTCCACGGTGGTGATCCAGCCCCCGCCCTCGGTGGTCACCTTCCCCGGGCCCATCCTCAGCTCCTTCCCACAGTACAGCGTTGTTGGCTCGGCGGGAGCCCCCGGAGTTGGAGGGGGCTTTGGTGGCACTTTTGGAGGCCGTGGCGGTTTTGGAGGCCTTGGGGGCTATGGAGGCTCTTGGGGCTATGGAGGCTACGGTGGCTATGGGGGCTACGGAGGCTACGGGGGCTACGGAGGCTATGGGGGTTGCGGATATGGCGGCTGGGGCCGAGGCCACAGGTACCTCAACGGCAACTGTGGGCCTTGCTAAGCCCCACACTGGGTCCGGCCACAGATGAAGGAGAGCTCCAGAAAAGCCCCTGGCACGTCCCGACACGACGCTCCGTGGAAGGACATGCCTTCGGCATTGCTGCTCTCCGGAGCTTGGGTGCCTCGTGCCTGCTCGGGGCCCAGCTCTGCCTTCCTCCTGCCCTGCTGATCATCCCTTCAAAGCTCGCTGACTCCCGATGACAGAGACCCGCACTAAGCGCCTGCTCCTGCGGCACGGCTGATGCTCACTCTGGCTCTGCCGGCTGCCAGGAGATGTGGGGCTGCCCTTGGCCGGGGCCCTGCTCTTCTCCCAGCTGCCTCCTCCCCTCAAACTGCAATAAAAGCTGTGTCGCATCGCAAGGTCGACCCATGGTTTTTCTTCATCCTTCCTCCATACCCAGTACCCCGAGTGGCAGCCTTGGCTCCCTGGGCCGCCCCAGCCAGCTCCCACCCGGGGCCTCGTCAGGGGCACCTGCAGGACCTGCTGTGCTTCCTCCTGCCTGCCCTTGGCAGCACGTCCCTCCACCAGCCACTCTTATGCAGCAGGGATCGTGCTCGTCTCCTTCACCAACACCTTCTCCCTCTTTCCCTTCCCTGTCTTCCCCCCACTTTGGGCTCCTGCACTCTACAGCCCAAGAAGAGCTGTTGGGCCCCACAGTGAGTTTGCCGCCCACTCTGGCCATTCCCCAGGGGCTGCCTGCAGCCTCAGGGCCGCGGGGATTGGGATGCCAACGGAGACGCTCCAACGGCAAAGGCCCAGGTCAGAGCCGCTTGGGAGGCCATGGGTCGACAGGGGAGACGGTGACGGTGAGCAACCCCCAGCACCTCCCCAACTGCCGTGCCTCCATCCCCTCCACATCCCTGCACCCCTGCACCACCTCCTCACCCTGTTTTTCCTCCGTCTTCCACTGCTGCTTGCAGGCACTTTTGGCCCCGTCTTGCCCCCGCTGCTGGAGCAGAAGCTCCTCCTGGGATTCCCTGTGTCACCCACCTGCCACCTGGGGATACGGCTCTGCCCAGGAAAAGAGTGACAGGAGAGCTTCCCACAGCCCCGTGCTCTGGACCAGATTTGCTGGCCCTTGTTTGCACACCAGCCCACAAAGTAGCCCACACTGCCACACCCCCCGCAAAGCACCCAGCCACAGCAGCCATGACGCGGTCGCCAGAACCCCCTTCCACCACTGTGCCCTCAGCAGACACACAGGGGACACCACGTGAGCCAGGACCTGGTGGATGGCCGAGAGTCGGTGCAGGGGGACCTGGCCAGCTGTGAGGACGGGCAGAGACTGAAACACCCTCAAGGGAAAGAGAAGACGTGCAAACTTCAGTTCAGGCAGTGGAAGGAAGGAACGCCTGCTCTTGCCATTTTGCTGCCTTCTATCCCATCCTCTGTGTTCACAGCTGCGGATGAGACATCTTTTCTTGAGCTCCCCAGCAGTGACCAACGTGCTGCCACACTGCCCTTCCTGGTGGCTCTGGCCGGAACTGTCTCTGTCCAAGACCACTTTGCCGTCCTGGGATCACAAGATCAGAAGATACTTGGAGAAGGGAGGCACCTCAGGAGGGTAGACAATCCAACCTCCTGCTCGGAGAGCTTTGTGCTTCACCTGACTGGATACCCGTGGCCACTTCAGGCCTCTGAGGGGAAATTTGGGAAGGCTTGGCTGTGTCTATCTCACTCCTTCCCGGTGGCCCCCACCTCTAGCTGGGCACAGGGGCATGGCCAGCAGCCCTGTACATGCAGTGGTCGTCTCTCCATTTCCCTGGACCTCCAAACGTGACCGTTAACAAGGCAATAAAAGCAGGTAGGAGATTTGGAAGAGCTTCTGCAAGACACCTATGGCGCTTTCACGTGTTCAAAGCGGGCTTTGGGAATGTATTGTGTTGATTGCTGGTGGGAGACCAGAGGAAGCTCAGTGGGATGTGCTCTACAAGACTCAGATGGGACTGTCATCATCAGTTGTAAGACACTGAGCAAACTGCCCAAATGCCCCAAGGGCACTACCGTGGCAGATTCAAGCAGCCCGGACCAACACGCCCCGAGGTTTGGGGGAAGTGGGAAAGAAGAAGGAAGGATGAAGAAAAACCATGGGTCGACCTTGCGATGCGACACAGCTTTTATTGCAGTTTGAGGGGGGGAGGCAGCTGGGAGAAGAGCAGGGCCCCGGCCAAGGGCAGCCCACGTCTCCTGGTAGCCGGCAGAGAGACAGCGAGCATCAGCTGTGCCACGGGAGCAGGCACCTAGTGCAGGTCTCTGTCATCAGGGGGCAACAAGTCTTGAAGGGATGCTCAAGTAGGGCAGGAGGAAGGCAGAGCTGGGCCCCGAGCAGGCACGAGGCACCCAAGCTCCGGAGAGCAGCAATGCCGAAGGCATGTCCTTCCACGGAGCGTCGTGTCGGGACGTGCCAGGGGCTTTTCTGGAGCTCTCCTTCATCTGTGGCCGGACCCAGTGTGGGGCTTAGCAAGGCCCACAGTTGCCGTTGAGGTACCTGTGGCCTCGGCCCCAGCCGCCATATCCGCAACCCCCATAGCCTCCGTAGCCCCCGTAGCCTCCGTAGCCCCCATAGCCACCGTAGCCTCCATAGCCCCAAGAGCCTCCATAGCCCCCAAGGCCTCCAAAACCGCCACGGCCTCCAAAAGTGCCACCAAAGCCCCCTCCAACTCCGGGGGCTCCCGCCGAGCCAACAACGCTGTACTGCGGGAAGGAGCTGAGGATGGGCCCGGGGAAGGTGACCACCGAGGGCGGGGGCTGGATCACCACCGTGGAGTCGGGGCACTGCCGCACGCAGGGCTCGTTGCAGGTGTCAGCCAGCGGGGCCGGGGCGGCCACCCCGCAGGAAGGGGCGCACAGGCTGGAGCAGGACATCCTTGGGTTCGGGAGGTAAAGCTGCAAGACAAGGCAGAGCTCTGGCTCAGTGCAAGGCCTGATCCGAAGTCCCTCCGGCCTCTCTCACACGTGGAACCTGTGTCCCAGGGCGTGCTCGGGTTTATCTCGGCAGTCAGAGCAAAAACACGTTCCAGAGTTGAAATGCTGCTTTAGACCCCTTGCTGCCCTCATGCTCCCTGGTTCTTACTCGGCCACGGGAGGGAGGCAAAACTCCCTCATCCAAAGCAGATGGAAAATCACCGAGCTCCCAAAGGACTTGAGGGCACTGGCATACTCGGGGCATCGTACCTATGAGTTTAAATTTCCATCCTTTCCATAGTTCTGAAACAGCACCATCACATCCTCACCACGTGCTATGAAAGTGTGGTGGAGCACTCAGCAAAAGACACCTTGAGAAAGCCACTGCTGAGGAAGGAAAGGTGGAGGTAAGACTTGGACTTACCACAATGATCAGGAGAGTCAAGCGGAGGAAACTGGATAGAGGGCTGCAAAGCCCTCAGCTCTTTTATACATGTCCCAGACTGCCCGGGCCATCGGCCAAGGGGGCGGTTGCAAAAACCCCAGGTAATTATGAATTCAAGCGGACAAGCTTCCTGACACAGATAGTGATGCGAGACAACTGTGTGCCTCCTCACTGGGGACGTTGGCGTGCCAATGTGCCCTGGAGAAGAAAGAGGTGATGGGAGGGACAGACTGTGACACATCATTACATGAAAGACAAGGCGCTGCTGTAGCTGAACTCGCGGCACCAATAAACCCTGACCTGCCCCTAATCCCTCACTTTGCTTACGTAGAAGAATCCTGGGCATCTTGCAGAAGATTGCTGTGCCCCACCACGCCACACGCAGCACTCAGCAGCAGTCCAGCCACGCGCCCAGAGCCATCGGTGCCCAGCATGCCTGTGCCCGTAGGGAGCGTGGCCACATGCAGCCTGGCTCTCTGTGGGTGCTCGGCCAGCATCTCCGGGCACAGTCCTCAGTGGCCAGGTGAGTAATCAAGTCCCTCCAGAGGGGGCTCGCGGAGGACCACGCTCACAGACATGAGGCTGAAGGAGCTGACAGTGACCTGGTCGCGTTGCTGCCCTTCTGCTCCTCCATATACGTCCCCCGTCTCAGAGGTCTCCTGCGCTCTACCCCACTGCCGTGCCCATCGCGTCTCTACCAGGCCCCTGTGCGTTGGCGGTTTTGCCACACATGGCACCCGTCTCCTCTACGCTTTGCATGGCCGTCAAGTGAAACCGGGACCTAAAAAATCCCAATGCCCGCCAGAGCCTTCGGGGTGGGCAATTAGCAGAGATGCCTGCGGACCCCAAGACCGTGAGATGCGCAGCTGTTGCTGGCATTCAGAGATGGCGGGCATTTGGAAGTCACCCCGAGCGTGTGGAATGGCTTCTGCCTTTGCCCAACCTCCCGCTGCCTCTGTTTACCAGCCTGTAAAAGAGAGCTAATGACAGGCGTGATGGCTGTGCCCAGGATTGCAAAGCACTTCTGCAAGATGCCCAGGACTCTTCTACATAGGCAAAGTGGGGGATCAGGGACAGATCGGGGTTTATTGGTGGCACGAGGTCAACTACAGCACCGCCTTGTCTTTCATGTAATGACGTGTCACGGCCTGTCCCTCCCATCGCCCCTATCCTCTTCAGGGCACGTTTGCACACCAAAGTCCCCAGTGAAGAGGGATATAATTGTCTCGCTTCATTATCTGTGTCATGAAGCTTTTTCACCTGATTTCATGATTACGTGGGGTTTCCACCACCACCCCCTTGGCCGATGCCCCAGGCAGTGTGGGACACGTATAAAAGAGCTGAGGCCTTTGCAGCCCTCTATCCATCTTCCTCCACTTGACTCTCCTAATCAACTGGGTAAGTCCAGCTCTTGGAAGCCTCTTGGGGATCTCTGCCTGCCTCCCTCCATACAGCCCCTTCCCCACAGCCTGGCCTAATCCCCGGTGCCTTTTCCAGCACTCCTTGCCTGCCTGGAAGATGTCCTGCTCCAGCCTGTGCGCCCCTTCCTGCGGGGTGGCCGCCCCGGCCCCGCTGGCTGACACCTGCAACGAGCCCTGCGTGCGGCAGTGCCCCGACTCCACGGTGGTGATCCAGCCCCCGCCCTCGGTGGTCACCTTCCCCGGGCCCATCCTCAGCTCCTTCCCGCAGTACAGCGTTGTTGGCTCGGCGGGAGCCCCCGGAGTTGGAGGGGGCTTTGGTGGCACTTTTGGAGGCCGTGGCGGTTTTGGAGGCCTTGGGGGCTATGGAGGCTCTTGGGGCTATGGAGGCTACGGTGGCTATGGGGGCTACGGAGGCTACGGGGGCTACGGAGGCTATGGGGGTTGCGGATATGGCGGCTGGGGCCGAGGCCACAGGTACCTCAACGGCAACTGTGGGCCTTGCTAAGCCCCACACTGGGTCCGGCCACAGATGAAGGAGAGCTCCAGAAAAGCCCCTGGCACGTCCCGACACGACGCTCCGTGGAAGGACATGCCTTCGGCATTGCTGCTCTCCGGAGCTTGGGTGCCTCGTGCCTGCTCGGGGCCCAGCTCTGCCTTCCTCCTGCCCTGCTGATCATCCCTTCAAAGCTCGCTGACTCCCGATGACAGAGACCCGCACTAAGCGCCTGCTCCTGCGGCACGGCTGATGCTCACTCTGGCTCTGCCGGCTGCCAGGAGATGTGGGGCTGCCCTTGGCCGGGGCCCTGCTCTTCTCCCAGCTGCCTCCTCCCCTCAAACTGCAATAAAAGCTGTGTCGCATCGCAAGGTCGACCCATGGTTTTTCTTCATCCTTCCTCCATACCCAGTACCCCGAGTGGCAGCCTTGGCTCCCTGGGCCGCCCCAGCCAGCTCCCACCCGGGGCCTCGTCAGGGGCACCTGCAGGACCTGCTGTGCTTCCTCCTGCCTGCCCTTGGCAGCACGTCCCTCCACCAGCCACTCTTATGCAGCAGGGATCGTGCTCGTCTCCTTCACCAACACCTTCTCCCTCTTTCCCTTCCCTGTCTTCCCCCCACTTTGGGCTCCTGCACTCTACAGCCCAAGAAGAGCTGTTGGGCCCCACAGTGAGTTTGCCGCCCACTCTGGCCATTCCCCAGGGGCTGCCTGCAGCCTCAGGGCCGCGGGGATTGGGATGCCAACGGAGACGCTCCAACGGCAAAGGCCCAGGTCAGAGCCGCTTGGGAGGCCATGGGTCGACAGGGGAGACGGTGACGGTGAGCAACCCCCAGCACCTCCCCAACTGCCGTGCCTCCATCCCCTCCACATCCCTGCACCCCTGCACCACCTCCTCACCCTGTTTTTCCTCCGTCTTCCACTGCTGCTTGCAGGCACTTTTGGCCCCGTCTTGCCCCCGCTGCTGGAGCAGAAGCTCCTCCTGGGATTCCCTGTGTCACCCACCTGCCACCTGGGGATACGGCTCTGCCCAGGAAAAGAGTGACAGGAGAGCTTCCCACAGCCCCGTGCTCTGGACCAGATTTGCTGGCCCTTGTTTGCACACCAGCCCACAAAGTAGCCCACACTGCCACACCCCCCGCAAAGCACCCAGCCACAGCAGCCATGACGCGGTCGCCAGAACCCCCTTCCACCACTGTGCCCTCAGCAGACACACAGGGGACACCACGTGAGCCAGGACCTGGTGGATGGCCGAGAGTCGGTGCAGGGGGACCTGGCCAGCTGTGAGGACGGGCAGAGACTGAAACACCCTCAAGGGAAAGAGAAGACGTGCAAACTTCAGTTCAGGCAGTGGAAGGAAGGAACGCCTGCTCTTGCCATTTTGCTGCCTTCTATCCCATCCTCTGTGTTCACAGCTGCGGATGAGACATCTTTTCTTGAGCTCCCCAGCAGTGACCAACGTGCTGCCACACTGCCCTTCCTGGTGGCTCTGGCCGGAACTGTCTCTGTCCAAGACCACTTTGCCGTCCTGGGATCACAAGATCAGAAGATACTTGGAGAAGGGAGGCACCTCAGGAGGGTAGACAATCCAACCTCCTGCTCGGAGAGCTTTGTGCTTCACCTGACTGGATACCCGTGGCCACTTCAGGCCTCTGAGGGGAAATTTGGGAAGGCTTGGCTGTGTCTATCTCACTCCTTCCCGGTGGCCCCCACCTCTAGCTGGGCACAGGGGCATGGCCAGCAGCCCTGTACATGCAGTGGTCGTCTCTCCATTTCCCTGGACCTCCAAACGTGACCGTTAACAAGGCAACAAAAGGAGGTAATGCCTGGCATGCTGGTTTTGCAGGGGATTTGGAAGAGCTTCTGCAAGACACCTATGGCGCTTTCACGTGTTCAAAGCGGGCTTTGGGAATGTATTGTGTTGATTGCTGGTGGGAGACCAGAGGAAGCTCAGTGGGATGTGCTCTACAAGACTCAGATGGGACTGTCATCATCAGTTGTAAGACACTGAGCAAACTGCCCAAATGCCCCAAGGGCACTACCGTGGCAGATTCAAGCAGCCCGGACCAACACGCCCCGAGGTTTGGGGGAAGTGGGAAAGAAGAAGGAAGGATGAAGAAAAACCATGGGTCGACCTTGCGATGCGACACAGCTTTTATTGCAGTTTGAGGGGGGGAGGCAGCTGGGAGAAGAGCAGGGCCCCGGCCAAGGGCAGCCCACGTCTCCTGGTAGCCGGCAGAGAGACAGCGAGCATCAGCTGTGCCACGGGAGCAGGCACCTAGTGCAGGTCTCTGTCGTCAGGGGGCAACAAGTCTTGAAGGGATGCTCAAGTAGGGCAGGAGGAAGGCAGAGCTGGGCCCCGAGCAGGCACGAGGCACCCAAGCTCCGGAGAGCAGCAATGCCGAAGGCATGTCCTTCCACGGAGCGTCGTGTCGGGACGTGCCAGGGGCTTTTCTGGAGCTCTCCTTCATCTGTGGCCGGACCCAGTGTGGGGCTTAGCAAGGCCCACAGTTGCCGTTGAGGTACCTGTGGCCTCGGCCCCAGCCGCCATATCCGCAACCCCCATAGCCTCCGTAGCCCCCGTAGCCTCCGTAGCCCCCATAGCCACCGTAGCCTCCATAGCCCCAAGAGCCTCCATAGCCCCCAAGGCCTCCAAAACCGCCACGGCCTCCAAAAGTGCCACCAAAGCCCCCTCCAACTCCGGGGGCTCCCGCCGAGCCAACAACGCTGTACTGCGGGAAGGAGCTGAGGATGGGCCCGGGGAAGGTGACCACCGAGGGCGGGGGCTGGATCACCACCGTGGAGTCGGGGCACTGCCGCACGCAGGGCTCGTTGCAGGTGTCAGCCAGCGGGGCCGGGGCGGCCACCCCGCAGGAAGGGGCGCACAGGCTGGAGCAGGACATCCTTGGGTTCGGGAGGTAAAGCTGCAAGACAAGGCAGAGCTCTGGCTCAGTGCAAGGCCTGATCCGAAGTCCCTCCGGCCTCTCTCACACGTGGAACCTGTGTCCCAGGGCGTGCTCGGGTTTATCTCGGCAGTCAGAGCAAAAACACGTTCCAGAGTTGAAATGCTGCTTTAGACCCCTTGCTGCCCTCATGCTCCCTGGTTCTTACTCGGCCACGGGAGGGAGGCAAAACTCCCTCATCCAAAGCAGATGGAAAATCACCGAGCTCCCAAAGGACTTGAGGGCACTGGCATACTCGGGGCATCGTACCTATGAGTTTAAATTTCCATCCTTTCCATAGTTCTGAAACAGCACCATCACATCCTCACCACGTGCTATGAAAGTGTGGTGGAGCACTCAGCAAAAGACACCTTGAGAAAGCCACTGCTGAGGAAGGAAAGGTGGAGGTAAGACTTGGACTTACCACAATGATCAGGAGAGTCAAGCGGAGGAAACTGGATAGAGGGCTGCAAAGCCCTCAGCTCTTTTATACATGTCCCAGACTGCCCGGGCCATCGGCCAAGGGGGCGGTTGCAAAAACCCCAGGTAATTATGAATTCAAGCGGACAAGCTTCCTGACACAGATAGTGATGTGAGACAACTGTGTGCCTCCTCACTGGGGACGTTGGCGTGCCAATGTGCCCTGGAGAAGAAAGAGGTGATGGGAGGGACAGACTGTGACACATCATTACATGAAAGACAAGGCGCTGCTGTAGCTGAACTCGCGGCACCAATAAACCCTGACCTGCCCCTAATCCCTCACTTTGCTTACGTAGAAGAATCCTGGGCATCTTGCAGAAGATTGCTGTGCCCCACCACGCCACACGCAGCACTCAGCAGCAGTCCAGCCACGCGCCCAGAGCCATCGGTGCCCAGCATGCCTGTGCCCGTAGGGAGCGTGGCCACATGCAGCCTGGCTCTCTGTGGGTGCTCGGCCAGCATCTCCGGGCACAGTCCTCAGTGGCCAGGTGAGTAATCAAGTCCCTCCAGAGGGGGCTCGCGGAGGACCACGCTCACAGACATGAGGCTGAAGGAGCTGACAGTGACCTGGTCGCGTTGCTGCCCTTCTGCTCCTCCATATACGTCCCCCGTCTCAGAGGTCTCCTGCGCTCTACCCCACTGCCGTGCCCATCGCGTCTCTACCAGGCCCCTGTGCGTTGGCGGTTTTGCCACACATGGCACCCGTCTCCTCTACGCTTTGCATGGCCGTCAAGTGAAACCGGGACCTAAAAAATCCCAATGCCCGCCAGAGCCTTCGGGGTGGGCAATTAGCAGAGATGCCTGCGGACCCCAAGACCGTGAGATGCGCAGCTGTTGCTGGCATTCAGAGATGGCGGGCATTTGGAAGTCACCCCGAGCGTGTGGAATGGCTTCTGCCTTTGCCCAACCTCCCGCTGCCTCTGTTTACCAGCCTGTAAAAGAGAGCTAATGACAGGCGTGATGGCTGTGCCCAGGATTGCAAAGCACTTCTGCAAGATGCCCAGGACTCTTCTACATAGGCAAAGTGGGGGATCAGGGACAGATCGGGGTTTATTGGTGGCACGAGGTCAACTACAGCACCGCCTTGTCTTTCATGTAATGACGTGTCACGGCCTGTCCCTCCCATCGCCCCTATCCTCTTCAGGGCACGTTTGCACACCAAAGTCCCCAGTGAAGAGGGATATAATTGTCTCGCTTCATTATCTGTGTCATGAAGCTTTTTCACCTGATTTCATGATTACGTGGGGTTTCCACCACCACCCCCTTGGCCGATGCCCCAGGCAGTGTGGGACACGTATAAAAGAGCTGAGGCCTTTGCAGCCCTCTATCCATCTTCCTCCACTTGACTCTCCTAATCAACTGGGTAAGTCCAGCTCTTGGAAGCCTCTTGGGGATCTCTGCCTGCCTCCCTCCATACAGCCCCTTCCCCACAGCCTGGCCTAATCCCCGGTGCCTTTTCCAGCACTCCTTGCCTGCCTGGAAGATGTCCTGCTCCAGCCTGTGCGCCCCTTCCTGCGGGGTGGCCGCCCCGGCCCCGCTGGCTGACACCTGCAACGAGCCCTGCGTGCGGCAGTGCCCCGACTCCACGGTGGTGATCCAGCCCCCGCCCTCGGTGGTCACCTTCCCCGGGCCCATCCTCAGCTCCTTCCCGCAGTACAGCGTTGTTGGCTCGGCGGGAGCCCCCGGAGTTGGAGGGGGCTTTGGTGGCACTTTTGGAGGCCGTGGCGGTTTTGGAGGCCTTGGGGGCTATGGAGGCTCTTGGGGCTATGGAGGCTACGGTGGCTATGGGGGCTACGGAGGCTACGGGGGCTACGGAGGCTATGGGGGTTGCGGATATGGCGGCTGGGGCCGAGGCCACAGGTACCTCAACGGCAACTGTGGGCCTTGCTAAGCCCCACACTGGGTCCGGCCACAGATGAAGGAGAGCTCCAGAAAAGCCCCTGGCACGTCCCGACACGACGCTCCGTGGAAGGACATGCCTTCGGCATTGCTGCTCTCCGGAGCTTGGGTGCCTCGTGCCTGCTCGGGGCCCAGCTCTGCCTTCCTCCTGCCCTGCTGATCATCCCTTCAAAGCTCGCTGACTCCCGATGACAGAGACCCGCACTAAGCGCCTGCTCCTGCGGCACGGCTGATGCTCACTCTGGCTCTGCCGGCTGCCAGGAGATGTGGGGCTGCCCTTGGCCGGGGCCCTGCTCTTCTCCCAGCTGCCTCCTCCCCTCAAACTGCAATAAAAGCTGTGTCGCATCGCAAGGTCGACCCATGGTTTTTCTTCATCCTTCCTCCATACCCAGTACCCCGAGTGGCAGCCTTGGCTCCCTGGGCCGCCCCAGCCAGCTCCCACCCGGGGCCTCGTCAGGGGCACCTGCAGGACCTGCTGTGCTTCCTCCTGCCTGCCCTTGGCAGCACGTCCCTCCACCAGCCACTCTTATGCAGCAGGGATCGTGCTCGTCTCCTTCACCAACACCTTCTCCCTCTTTCCCTTCCCTGTCTTCCCCCCACTTTGGGCTCCTGCACTCTACAGCCCAAGAAGAGCTGTTGGGCCCCACAGTGAGTTTGCCGCCCACTCTGGCCATTCCCCAGGGGCTGCCTGCAGCCTCAGGGCCGCGGGGATTGGGATGCCAACGGAGACGCTCCAACGGCAAAGGCCCAGGTCAGAGCCGCTTGGGAGGCCATGGGTCGACAGGGGAGACGGTGACGGTGAGCAACCCCCAGCACCTCCCCAACTGCCGTGCCTCCATCCCCTCCACATCCCTGCACCCCTGCACCACCTCCTCACCCTGTTTTTCCTCCGTCTTCCACTGCTGCTTGCAGGCACTTTTGGCCCCGTCTTGCCCCCGCTGCTGGAGCAGAAGCTCCTCCTGGGATTCCCTGTGTCACCCACCTGCCACCTGGGGATACGGCTCTGCCCAGGAAAAGAGTGACAGGAGAGCTTCCCACAGCCCCGTGCTCTGGACCAGATTTGCTGGCCCTTGTTTGCACACCAGCCCACAAAGTAGCCCACACTGCCACACCCCCCGCAAAGCACCCAGCCACAGCAGCCATGACGCGGTCGCCAGAACCCCCTTCCACCACTGTGCCCTCAGCAGACACACAGGGGACACCACGTGAGCCAGGACCTGGTGGATGGCCGAGAGTCGGTGCAGGGGGACCTGGCCAGCTGTGAGGACGGGCAGAGACTGAAACACCCTCAAGGGAAAGAGAAGACGTGCAAACTTCAGTTCAGGCAGTGGAAGGAAGGAACGCCTGCTCTTGCCATTTTGCTGCCTTCTATCCCATCCTCTGTGTTCACAGCTGCGGATGAGACATCTTTTCTTGAGCTCCCCAGCAGTGACCAACGTGCTGCCACACTGCCCTTCCTGGTGGCTCTGGCCGGAACTGTCTCTGTCCAAGACCACTTTGCCGTCCTGGGATCACAAGATCAGAAGATACTTGGAGAAGGGAGGCACCTCAGGAGGGTAGACAATCCAACCTCCTGCTCGGAGAGCTTTGTGCTTCACCTGACTGGATACCCGTGGCCACTTCAGGCCTCTGAGGGGAAATTTGGGAAGGCTTGGCTGTGTCTATCTCACTCCTTCCCGGTGGCCCCCACCTCTAGCTGGGCACAGGGGCATGGCCAGCAGCCCTGTACATGCAGTGGTCGTCTCTCCATTTCCCTGGACCTCCAAACGTGACCGTTAACAAGGCAACAAAAGGAGGTAATGCCTGGCATGCTGGTTTTGCAGGGGATTTGGAAGAGCTTCTGCAAGACACCTATGGCGCTTTCACGTGTTCAAAGCGGGCTTTGGGAATGTATTGTGTTGATTGCTGGTGGGAGACCAGAGGAAGCTCAGTGGGATGTGCTCTACAAGACTCAGATGGGACTGTCATCATCAGTTGTAAGACACTGAGCAAACTGCCCAAATGCCCCAAGGGCACTACCGTGGCAGATTCAAGCAGCCCGGACCAACACGCCCCGAGGTTTGGGGGAAGTGGGAAAGAAGAAGGAAGGATGAAGAAAAACCATGGGTCGACCTTGCGATGCGACACAGCTTTTATTGCAGTTTGAGGGGGGGAGGCAGCTGGGAGAAGAGCAGGGCCCCGGCCAAGGGCAGCCCACGTCTCCTGGTAGCCGGCAGAGAGACAGCGAGCATCAGCTGTGCCACGGGAGCAGGCACCTAGTGCAGGTCTCTGTCGTCAGGGGGCAACAAGTCTTGAAGGGATGCTCAAGTAGGGCAGGAGGAAGGCAGAGCTGGGCCCCGAGCAGGCACGAGGCACCCAAGCTCCGGAGAGCAGCAATGCCGAAGGCATGTCCTTCCACGGAGCGTCGTGTCGGGACGTGCCAGGGGCTTTTCTGGAGCTCTCCTTCATCTGTGGCCGGACCCAGTGTGGGGCTTAGCAAGGCCCACAGTTGCCGTTGAGGTACCTGTGGCCTCGGCCCCAGCCGCCATATCCGCAACCCCCATAGCCTCCGTAGCCCCCGTAGCCTCCGTAGCCCCCATAGCCACCGTAGCCTCCATAGCCCCAAGAGCCTCCATAGCCCCCAAGGCCTCCAAAACCGCCACGGCCTCCAAAAGTGCCACCAAAGCCCCCTCCAACTCCGGGGGCTCCCGCCGAGCCAACAACGCTGTACTGCGGGAAGGAGCTGAGGATGGGCCCGGGGAAGGTGACCACCGAGGGCGGGGGCTGGATCACCACCGTGGAGTCGGGGCACTGCCGCACGCAGGGCTCGTTGCAGGTGTCAGCCAGCGGGGCCGGGGCGGCCACCCCGCAGGAAGGGGCGCACAGGCTGGAGCAGGACATCCTTGGGTTCGGGAGGTAAAGCTGCAAGACAAGGCAGAGCTCTGGCTCAGTGCAAGGCCTGATCCGAAGTCCCTCCGGCCTCTCTCACACGTGGAACCTGTGTCCCAGGGCGTGCTCGGGTTTATCTCGGCAGTCAGAGCAAAAACACGTTCCAGAGTTGAAATGCTGCTTTAGACCCCTTGCTGCCCTCATGCTCCCTGGTTCTTACTCGGCCACGGGAGGGAGGCAAAACTCCCTCATCCAAAGCAGATGGAAAATCACCGAGCTCCCAAAGGACTTGAGGGCACTGGCATACTCGGGGCATCGTACCTATGAGTTTAAATTTCCATCCTTTCCATAGTTCTGAAACAGCACCATCACATCCTCACCACGTGCTATGAAAGTGTGGTGGAGCACTCAGCAAAAGACACCTTGAGAAAGCCACTGCTGAGGAAGGAAAGGTGGAGGTAAGACTTGGACTTACCACAATGATCAGGAGAGTCAAGCGGAGGAAACTGGATAGAGGGCTGCAAAGCCCTCAGCTCTTTTATACATGTCCCAGACTGCCCGGGCCATCGGCCAAGGGGGCGGTTGCAAAAACCCCAGGTAATTATGAATTCAAGCGGACAAGCTTCCTGACACAGATAGTGATGCGAGACAACTGTGTGCCTCCTCACTGGGGACGTTGGCGTGCCAATGTGCCCTGGAGAAGAAAGAGGTGATGGGAGGGACAGACTGTGACACATCATTACATGAAAGACAAGGCGCTGCTGTAGCTGAACTCGCGGCACCAATAAACCCTGACCTGCCCCTAATCCCTCACTTTGCTTACGTAGAAGAATCCTGGGCATCTTGCAGAAGATTGCTGTGCCCCACCACGCCACACGCAGCACTCAGCAGCAGTCCAGCCACGCGCCCAGAGCCATCGGTGCCCAGCATGCCTGTGCCCGTAGGGAGCGTGGCCACATGCAGCCTGGCTCTCTGTGGGTGCTCGGCCAGCATCTCCGGGCACAGTCCTCAGTGGCCAGGTGAGTAATCAAGTCCCTCCAGAGGGGGCTCGCGGAGGACCACGCTCACAGACATGAGGCTGAAGGAGCTGACAGTGACCTGGTCGCGTTGCTGCCCTTCTGCTCCTCCATATACGTCCCCCGTCTCAGAGGTCTCCTGCGCTCTACCCCACTGCCGTGCCCATCGCGTCTCTACCAGGCCCCTGTGCGTTGGCGGTTTTGCCACACATGGCACCCGTCTCCTCTACGCTTTGCATGGCCGTCAAGTGAAACCGGGACCTAAAAAATCCCAATGCCCGCCAGAGCCTTCGGGGTGGGCAATTAGCAGAGATGCCTGCGGACCCCAAGACCGTGAGATGCGCAGCTGTTGCTGGCATTCAGAGATGGCGGGCATTTGGAAGTCACCCCGAGCGTGTGGAATGGCTTCTGCCTTTGCCCAACCTCCCGCTGCCTCTGTTTACCAGCCTGTAAAAGAGAGCTAATGACAGGCGTGATGGCTGTGCCCAGGATTGCAAAGCACTTCTGCAAGATGCCCAGGACTCTTCTACATAGGCAAAGTGGGGGATCAGGGACAGATCGGGGTTTATTGGTGGCACGAGGTCAACTACAGCACCGCCTTGTCTTTCATGTAATGACGTGTCACGGCCTGTCCCTCCCATCGCCCCTATCCTCTTCAGGGCACGTTTGCACACCAAAGTCCCCAGTGAAGAGGGATATAATTGTCTCGCTTCATTATCTGTGTCATGAAGCTTTTTCACCTGATTTCATGATTACGTGGGGTTTCCACCACCACCCCCTTGGCCGATGCCCCAGGCAGTGTGGGACACGTATAAAAGAGCTGAGGCCTTTGCAGCCCTCTATCCATCTTCCTCCACTTGACTCTCCTAATCAACTGGGTAAGTCCAGCTCTTGGAAGCCTCTTGGGGATCTCTGCCTGCCTCCCTCCATACAGCCCCTTCCCCACAGCCTGGCCTAATCCCCGGTGCCTTTTCCAGCACTCCTTGCCTGCCTGGAAGATGTCCTGCTCCAGCCTGTGCGCCCCTTCCTGCGGGGTGGCCGCCCCGGCCCCGCTGGCTGACACCTGCAACGAGCCCTGCGTGCGGCAGTGCCCCGACTCCACGGTGGTGATCCAGCCCCCGCCCTCGGTGGTCACCTTCCCCGGGCCCATCCTCAGCTCCTTCCCGCAGTACAGCGTTGTTGGCTCGGCGGGAGCCCCCGGAGTTGGAGGGGGCTTTGGTGGCACTTTTGGAGGCCGTGGCGGTTTTGGAGGCCTTGGGGGCTATGGAGGCTCTTGGGGCTATGGAGGCTACGGTGGCTATGGGGGCTACGGAGGCTACGGGGGCTACGGAGGCTATGGGGGTTGCGGATATGGCGGCTGGGGCCGAGGCCACAGGTACCTCAACGGCAACTGTGGGCCTTGCTAAGCCCCACACTGGGTCCGGCCACAGATGAAGGAGAGCTCCAGAAAAGCCCCTGGCACGTCCCGACACGACGCTCCGTGGAAGGACATGCCTTCGGCATTGCTGCTCTCCGGAGCTTGGGTGCCTCGTGCCTGCTCGGGGCCCAGCTCTGCCTTCCTCCTGCCCTGCTGATCATCCCTTCAAAGCTCGCTGACTCCCGATGACAGAGACCCGCACTAAGCGCCTGCTCCTGCGGCACGGCTGATGCTCACTCTGGCTCTGCCGGCTGCCAGGAGATGTGGGGCTGCCCTTGGCCGGGGCCCTGCTCTTCTCCCAGCTGCCTCCTCCCCTCAAACTGCAATAAAAGCTGTGTCGCATCGCAAGGTCGACCCATGGTTTTTCTTCATCCTTCCTCCATACCCAGTACCCCGAGTGGCAGCCTTGGCTCCCTGGGCCGCCCCAGCCAGCTCCCACCCGGGGCCTCGTCAGGGGCACCTGCAGGACCTGCTGTGCTTCCTCCTGCCTGCCCTTGGCAGCACGTCCCTCCACCAGCCACTCTTATGCAGCAGGGATCGTGCTCGTCTCCTTCACCAACACCTTCTCCCTCTTTCCCTTCCCTGTCTTCCCCCCACTTTGGGCTCCTGCACTCTACAGCCCAAGAAGAGCTGTTGGGCCCCACAGTGAGTTTGCCGCCCACTCTGGCCATTCCCCAGGGGCTGCCTGCAGCCTCAGGGCCGCGGGGATTGGGATGCCAACGGAGACGCTCCAACGGCAAAGGCCCAGGTCAGAGCCGCTTGGGAGGCCATGGGTCGACAGGGGAGACGGTGACGGTGAGCAACCCCCAGCACCTCCCCAACTGCCGTGCCTCCATCCCCTCCACATCCCTGCACCCCTGCACCACCTCCTCACCCTGTTTTTCCTCCGTCTTCCACTGCTGCTTGCAGGCACTTTTGGCCCCGTCTTGCCCCCGCTGCTGGAGCAGAAGCTCCTCCTGGGATTCCCTGTGTCACCCACCTGCCACCTGGGGATACGGCTCTGCCCAGGAAAAGAGTGACAGGAGAGCTTCCCACAGCCCCGTGCTCTGGACCAGATTTGCTGGCCCTTGTTTGCACACCAGCCCACAAAGTAGCCCACACTGCCACACCCCCCGCAAAGCACCCAGCCACAGCAGCCATGACGCGGTCGCCAGAACCCCCTTCCACCACTGTGCCCTCAGCAGACACACAGGGGACACCACGTGAGCCAGGACCTGGTGGATGGCCGAGAGTCGGTGCAGGGGGACCTGGCCAGCTGTGAGGACGGGCAGAGACTGAAACACCCTCAAGGGAAAGAGAAGACGTGCAAACTTCAGTTCAGGCAGTGGAAGGAAGGAACGCCTGCTCTTGCCATTTTGCTGCCTTCTATCCCATCCTCTGTGTTCACAGCTGCGGATGAGACATCTTTTCTTGAGCTCCCCAGCAGTGACCAACGTGCTGCCACACTGCCCTTCCTGGTGGCTCTGGCCGGAACTGTCTCTGTCCAAGACCACTTTGCCGTCCTGGGATCACAAGATCAGAAGATACTTGGAGAAGGGAGGCACCTCAGGAGGGTAGACAATCCAACCTCCTGCTCGGAGAGCTTTGTGCTTCACCTGACTGGATACCCGTGGCCACTTCAGGCCTCTGAGGGGAAATTTGGGAAGGCTTGGCTGTGTCTATCTCACTCCTTCCCGGTGGCCCCCACCTCTAGCTGGGCACAGGGGCATGGCCAGCAGCCCTGTACATGCAGTGGTCGTCTCTCCATTTCCCTGGACCTCCAAACGTGACCGTTAACAAGGCAATAAAAGCAGGTAGGAGATTTGGAAGAGCTTCTGCAAGACACCTATGGCGCTTTCACGTGTTCAAAGCGGGCTTTGGGAATGTATTGTGTTGATTGCTGGTGGGAGACCAGAGGAAGCTCAGTGGGATGTGCTCTACAAGACTCAGATGGGACTGTCATCATCAGTTGTAAGACACTGAGCAAACTGCCCAAATGCCCCAAGGGCACTACCGTGGCAGATTCAAGCAGCCCGGACCAACACGCCCCGAGGTTTGGGGGAAGTGGGAAAGAAGAAGGAAGGATGAAGAAAAACCATGGGTCGACCTTGCGATGCGACACAGCTTTTATTGCAGTTTGAGGGGGGGAGGCAGCTGGGAGAAGAGCAGGGCCCCGGCCAAGGGCAGCCCACGTCTCCTGGTAGCCGGCAGAGAGACAGCGAGCATCAGCTGTGCCACGGGAGCAGGCACCTAGTGCAGGTCTCTGTCGTCAGGGGGCAACAAGTCTTGAAGGGATGCTCAAGTAGGGCAGGAGGAAGGCAGAGCTGGGCCCCGAGCAGGCACGAGGCACCCAAGCTCCGGAGAGCAGCAATGCCGAAGGCATGTCCTTCCACGGAGCGTCGTGTCGGGACGTGCCAGGGGCTTTTCTGGAGCTCTCCTTCATCTGTGGCCGGACCCAGTGTGGGGCTTAGCAAGGCCCACAGTTGCCGTTGAGGTACCTGTGGCCTCGGCCCCAGCCGCCATATCCGCAACCCCCATAGCCTCCGTAGCCCCCGTAGCCTCCGTAGCCCCCATAGCCACCGTAGCCTCCATAGCCCCAAGAGCCTCCATAGCCCCCAAGGCCTCCAAAACCGCCACGGCCTCCAAAAGTGCCACCAAAGCCCCCTCCAACTCCGGGGGCTCCCGCCGAGCCAACAACGCTGTACTGCGGGAAGGAGCTGAGGATGGGCCCGGGGAAGGTGACCACCGAGGGCGGGGGCTGGATCACCACCGTGGAGTCGGGGCACTGCCGCACGCAGGGCTCGTTGCAGGTGTCAGCCAGCGGGGCCGGGGCGGCCACCCCGCAGGAAGGGGCGCACAGGCTGGAGCAGGACATCCTTGGGTTCGGGAGGTAAAGCTGCAAGACAAGGCAGAGCTCTGGCTCAGTGCAAGGCCTGATCCGAAGTCCCTCCGGCCTCTCTCACACGTGGAACCTGTGTCCCAGGGCGTGCTCGGGTTTATCTCGGCAGTCAGAGCAAAAACACGTTCCAGAGTTGAAATGCTGCTTTAGACCCCTTGCTGCCCTCATGCTCCCTGGTTCTTACTCGGCCACGGGAGGGAGGCAAAACTCCCTCATCCAAAGCAGATGGAAAATCACCGAGCTCCCAAAGGACTTGAGGGCACTGGCATACTCGGGGCATCGTACCTATGAGTTTAAATTTCCATCCTTTCCATAGTTCTGAAACAGCACCATCACATCCTCACCACGTGCTATGAAAGTGTGGTGGAGCACTCAGCAAAAGACACCTTGAGAAAGCCACTGCTGAGGAAGGAAAGGTGGAGGTAAGACTTGGACTTACCACAATGATCAGGAGAGTCAAGCGGAGGAAACTGGATAGAGGGCTGCAAAGCCCTCAGCTCTTTTATACATGTCCCAGACTGCCCGGGCCATCGGCCAAGGGGGCGGTTGCAAAAACCCCAGGTAATTATGAATTCAAGCGGACAAGCTTCCTGACACAGATAGTGATGCGAGACAACTGTGTGCCTCCTCACTGGGGACGTTGGCGTGCCAATGTGCCCTGGAGAAGAAAGAGGTGATGGGAGGGACAGACTGTGACACATCATTACATGAAAGACAAGGCGCTGCTGTAGCTGAACTCGCGGCACCAATAAACCCTGACCTGCCCCTAATCCCTCACTTTGCTTACGTAGAAGAATCCTGGGCATCTTGCAGAAGATTGCTGTGCCCCACCACGCCACACGCAGCACTCAGCAGCAGTCCAGCCACGCGCCCAGAGCCATCGGTGCCCAGCATGCCTGTGCCCGTAGGGAGCGTGGCCACATGCAGCCTGGCTCTCTGTGGGTGCTCGGCCAGCATCTCCGGGCACAGTCCTCAGTGGCCAGGTGAGTAATCAAGTCCCTCCAGAGGGGGCTCGCGGAGGACCACGCTCACAGACATGAGGCTGAAGGAGCTGACAGTGACCTGGTCGCGTTGCTGCCCTTCTGCTCCTCCATATACGTCCCCCGTCTCAGAGGTCTCCTGCGCTCTACCCCACTGCCGTGCCCATCGCGTCTCTACCAGGCCCCTGTGCGTTGGCGGTTTTGCCACACATGGCACCCGTCTCCTCTACGCTTTGCATGGCCGTCAAGTGAAACCGGGACCTAAAAAATCCCAATGCCCGCCAGAGCCTTCGGGGTGGGCAATTAGCAGAGATGCCTGCGGACCCCAAGACCGTGAGATGCGCAGCTGTTGCTGGCATTCAGAGATGGCGGGCATTTGGAAGTCACCCCGAGCGTGTGGAATGGCTTCTGCCTTTGCCCAACCTCCCGCTGCCTCTGTTTACCAGCCTGTAAAAGAGAGCTAATGACAGGCGTGATGGCTGTGCCCAGGATTGCAAAGCACTTCTGCAAGATGCCCAGGACTCTTCTACATAGGCAAAGTGGGGGATCAGGGACAGATCGGGGTTTATTGGTGGCACGAGGTCAACTACAGCACCGCCTTGTCTTTCATGTAATGACGTGTCACGGCCTGTCCCTCCCATCGCCCCTATCCTCTTCAGGGCACGTTTGCACACCAAAGTCCCCAGTGAAGAGGGATATAATTGTCTCGCTTCATTATCTGTGTCATGAAGCTTTTTCACCTGATTTCATGATTACGTGGGGTTTCCACCACCACCCCCTTGGCCGATGCCCCAGGCAGTGTGGGACACGTATAAAAGAGCTGAGGCCTTTGCAGCCCTCTATCCATCTTCCTCCACTTGACTCTCCTAATCAACTGGGTAAGTCCAGCTCTTGGAAGCCTCTTGGGGATCTCTGCCTGCCTCCCTCCATACAGCCCCTTCCCCACAGCCTGGCCTAATCCCCGGTGCCTTTTCCAGCACTCCTTGCCTGCCTGGAAGATGTCCTGCTCCAGCCTGTGCGCCCCTTCCTGCGGGGTGGCCGCCCCGGCCCCGCTGGCTGACACCTGCAACGAGCCCTGCGTGCGGCAGTGCCCCGACTCCACGGTGGTGATCCAGCCCCCGCCCTCGGTGGTCACCTTCCCCGGGCCCATCCTCAGCTCCTTCCCGCAGTACAGCGTTGTTGGCTCGGCGGGAGCCCCCGGAGTTGGAGGGGGCTTTGGTGGCACTTTTGGAGGCCGTGGCGGTTTTGGAGGCCTTGGGGGCTATGGAGGCTCTTGGGGCTATGGAGGCTACGGTGGCTATGGGGGCTACGGAGGCTACGGGGGCTACGGAGGCTATGGGGGTTGCGGATATGGCGGCTGGGGCCGAGGCCACAGGTACCTCAACGGCAACTGTGGGCCTTGCTAAGCCCCACACTGGGTCCGGCCACAGATGAAGGAGAGCTCCAGAAAAGCCCCTGGCACGTCCCGACACGACGCTCCGTGGAAGGACATGCCTTCGGCATTGCTGCTCTCCGGAGCTTGGGTGCCTCGTGCCTGCTCGGGGCCCAGCTCTGCCTTCCTCCTGCCCTGCTGATCATCCCTTCAAAGCTCGCTGACTCCCGATGACAGAGACCCGCACTAAGCGCCTGCTCCTGCGGCACGGCTGATGCTCACTCTGGCTCTGCCGGCTGCCAGGAGATGTGGGGCTGCCCTTGGCCGGGGCCCTGCTCTTCTCCCAGCTGCCTCCTCCCCTCAAACTGCAATAAAAGCTGTGTCGCATCGCAAGGTCGACCCATGGTTTTTCTTCATCCTTCCTCCATACCCAGTACCCCGAGTGGCAGCCTTGGCTCCCTGGGCCGCCCCAGCCAGCTCCCACCCGGGGCCTCGTCAGGGGCACCTGCAGGACCTGCTGTGCTTCCTCCTGCCTGCCCTTGGCAGCACGTCCCTCCACCAGCCACTCTTATGCAGCAGGGATCGTGCTCGTCTCCTTCACCAACACCTTCTCCCTCTTTCCCTTCCCTGTCTTCCCCCCACTTTGGGCTCCTGCACTCTACAGCCCAAGAAGAGCTGTTGGGCCCCACAGTGAGTTTGCCGCCCACTCTGGCCATTCCCCAGGGGCTGCCTGCAGCCTCAGGGCCGCGGGGATTGGGATGCCAACGGAGACGCTCCAACGGCAAAGGCCCAGGTCAGAGCCGCTTGGGAGGCCATGGGTCGACAGGGGAGACGGTGACGGTGAGCAACCCCCAGCACCTCCCCAACTGCCGTGCCTCCATCCCCTCCACATCCCTGCACCCCTGCACCACCTCCTCACCCTGTTTTTCCTCCGTCTTCCACTGCTGCTTGCAGGCACTTTTGGCCCCGTCTTGCCCCCGCTGCTGGAGCAGAAGCTCCTCCTGGGATTCCCTGTGTCACCCACCTGCCACCTGGGGATACGGCTCTGCCCAGGAAAAGAGTGACAGGAGAGCTTCCCACAGCCCCGTGCTCTGGACCAGATTTGCTGGCCCTTGTTTGCACACCAGCCCACAAAGTAGCCCACACTGCCACACCCCCCGCAAAGCACCCAGCCACAGCAGCCATGACGCGGTCGCCAGAACCCCCTTCCACCACTGTGCCCTCAGCAGACACACAGGGGACACCACGTGAGCCAGGACCTGGTGGATGGCCGAGAGTCGGTGCAGGGGGACCTGGCCAGCTGTGAGGACGGGCAGAGACTGAAACACCCTCAAGGGAAAGAGAAGACGTGCAAACTTCAGTTCAGGCAGTGGAAGGAAGGAACGCCTGCTCTTGCCATTTTGCTGCCTTCTATCCCATCCTCTGTGTTCACAGCTGCGGATGAGACATCTTTTCTTGAGCTCCCCAGCAGTGACCAACGTGCTGCCACACTGCCCTTCCTGGTGGCTCTGGCCGGAACTGTCTCTGTCCAAGACCACTTTGCCGTCCTGGGATCACAAGATCAGAAGATACTTGGAGAAGGGAGGCACCTCAGGAGGGTAGACAATCCAACCTCCTGCTCGGAGAGCTTTGTGCTTCACCTGACTGGATACCCGTGGCCACTTCAGGCCTCTGAGGGGAAATTTGGGAAGGCTTGGCTGTGTCTATCTCACTCCTTCCCGGTGGCCCCCACCTCTAGCTGGGCACAGGGGCATGGCCAGCAGCCCTGTACATGCAGTGGTCGTCTCTCCATTTCCCTGGACCTCCAAACGTGACCGTTAACAAGGCAATAAAAGCAGGTAGGAGATTTGGAAGAGCTTCTGCAAGACACCTATGGCGCTTTCACGTGTTCAAAGCGGGCTTTGGGAATGTATTGTGTTGATTGCTGGTGGGAGACCAGAGGAAGCTCAGTGGGATGTGCTCTACAAGACTCAGATGGGACTGTCATCATCAGTTGTAAGACACTGAGCAAACTGCCCAAATGCCCCAAGGGCACTACCGTGGCAGATTCAAGCAGCCCGGACCAACACGCCCCGAGGTTTGGGGGAAGTGGGAAAGAAGAAGGAAGGATGAAGAAAAACCATGGGTCGACCTTGCGATGCGACACAGCTTTTATTGCAGTTTGAGGGGGGGAGGCAGCTGGGAGAAGAGCAGGGCCCCGGCCAAGGGCAGCCCACGTCTCCTGGTAGCCGGCAGAGAGACAGCGAGCATCAGCTGTGCCACGGGAGCAGGCACCTAGTGCAGGTCTCTGTCGTCAGGGGGCAACAAGTCTTGAAGGGATGCTCAAGTAGGGCAGGAGGAAGGCAGAGCTGGGCCCCGAGCAGGCACGAGGCACCCAAGCTCCGGAGAGCAGCAATGCCGAAGGCATGTCCTTCCACGGAGCGTCGTGTCGGGACGTGCCAGGGGCTTTTCTGGAGCTCTCCTTCATCTGTGGCCGGACCCAGTGTGGGGCTTAGCAAGGCCCACAGTTGCCGTTGAGGTACCTGTGGCCTCGGCCCCAGCCGCCATATCCGCAACCCCCATAGCCTCCGTAGCCCCCGTAGCCTCCGTAGCCCCCATAGCCACCGTAGCCTCCATAGCCCCAAGAGCCTCCATAGCCCCCAAGGCCTCCAAAACCGCCACGGCCTCCAAAAGTGCCACCAAAGCCCCCTCCAACTCCGGGGGCTCCCGCCGAGCCAACAACGCTGTACTGCGGGAAGGAGCTGAGGATGGGCCCGGGGAAGGTGACCACCGAGGGCGGGGGCTGGATCACCACCGTGGAGTCGGGGCACTGCCGCACGCAGGGCTCGTTGCAGGTGTCAGCCAGCGGGGCCGGGGCGGCCACCCCGCAGGAAGGGGCGCACAGGCTGGAGCAGGACATCCTTGGGTTCGGGAGGTAAAGCTGCAAGACAAGGCAGAGCTCTGGCTCAGTGCAAGGCCTGATCCGAAGTCCCTCCGGCCTCTCTCACACGTGGAACCTGTGTCCCAGGGCGT